>NC_060186.1:3234768-3237268 GCF_021184085.1 Oncorhynchus gorbuscha
GGTGGTGGTGGTGGTTTTGGTGATGCTGGTGATGCTGCTGGTGGTGGTGGTGGTGCTTTTGGTGATGCTGGTGGTGGTGGTGGTGGTGGTGATGCTGGTGGTGGTGGTGGTGGTGATGCTGGTGGTGGTGGTGGTGGTGCTTTTGGTGATGCTGGTGGTGGTGGTGGTGGTGCTTTTGGTGATGCTGGTGATGGTGGTGGTGGTGGAGACAAATGAGACATGGATTGTGTGTGTGTGTACCATTCAGAGGGTGAAGGGGTAAGACAAAATATTTAAGTGCCTTTGAACGGGGTTTGGTAGTAGGTGCCAGGAGAACAAGGGTTGTGTTAAGAACTGCAATGCTGCTGGGTTTTCACGCTCAACAGTTTACCGTGTGTATCAAGAATGGCCCACCACTCAAAGGACATCCAGACAACTTGACACAACTGTGGGAAGCATTGGAGTCAACATGGGCCAGCATCCCAGTGGAATGCTTTCAACACCTTGTAGAGTCCATTGACCTGATGAATTCAGGCTGTTCTGAGGACAATAGGGGGTTCAACTCAATATTAGGAAGGTGTTCTTAATGTTTTGTCCACTCAGTGTATGCTGATTGCATTGCCACCAAAACTTTATTCATTTGCGGTCTCTCTCTCACGCCTCTCGCTCTCTCAGATCTCTCTCTCTCACGTCTCTCTCATGCCTGTGTCTCTCTCCCTTCTCTCTCTCACACGCCTCTCTCTTACGTCTCTCACATGTCTCTCTCACGTCTCTCACACGTCTCTCTCGCTCACGTCTCTCTCTCTCACGTCTCTCTCACGTCTCTCTCACGCCTCTCTCTTACGTCTCGCTCACGTCTCGCTCACGTCTCTCACGTCTCTCTCTCTGACGTCTCTCTCACTCACGTCTCTCTCTCACGTCTCTCTCTCACGTCTCTCTCTCTCACGTCTCTCTCTTACGTCTCTCTCTCACGTCTCTCTCTCACGTCTCTCTCTCACGTCTCTCTCTCTCACGTCTCTCTCTTACGTCTCTCTCTCACGTCTCTCTCTCACGTCTCTCTCTCACATCTCTCTCTCACGTCTCTTTCACGTCTCTCTCTCACGTCTCTCTCTCACGTCTCTCTCTCTCACGTATCTCTCTCACGTCTCTCTCTCTCTCTCGTCTCTCTCTCACGTCTCTCTCTCACGTCTCTCTCTCACGTCTCTCTCTCACGTCTCTCTCTCTCTCTCTCTCACGTCTCTCTCTCTCACGTCTCTCTCTCACGTCTCTCTCACTCACGTCTCTCTCTCACGTCTCTCTCTCACGTCTCTCTCTCACGTCTCTCTCTCTCACGTCTCTCTCTCTCTCTCTCTCACGTCTCTCTCTCACGTCTCTCTCTCACGTCTCTCTCTCACGTCTCTCTCTCACGTCTCTCTCTCTCACGTCTCTCTCTCTCATGTCTCTCTCACGTCTCTCTCTCTCTCACGTCTCTCTCTCTCACGTCTCTCTCTCACGTCTCTCTCTCACGTCTCTCTCTCACGTCTCTCTCTCACGTCTCTCCCATAGATCATCTATTGCCTCAGCAACAAACAGGGCTCCGATGATATTTAACTCAAAAGATGCCCAACGATTGAACAGAGCAGTAGCTGGGTTTATCTGTCTGGATCAAGTGCCTGTAACTTTGGCTAATACACTGTGGTATTGTGATGGTATCTAGTATGGTAATACTAAACCTGGTGGAGGAGGAGGTGGAGGAGGAGGAGGATGAGGAGGTGGAGGAGGGTGAGGAGGAGGAAGAGGATGAGGAGGTGGAGGAGGTGGTATTGTGATGGTATCTAGTATGGTAATACTAAACCTGGTATCACTATCGAAGTCAACATTCTGGTATTGAGACATCACTAGGTGGTGGTGGAGATGGTGGTGAAAATGATGATGAGGAGGAGGAGGAAGAAGAGGAGGAGGAGGTGGGGGAGGAGGAGGAGGAGAGGAGGAGGAGGAGGAAGAGGAGGAGGTGGGGGTGGAGGAGGGTGAGGAGGAGGAAGAGGAGGAGGATCAGGAAGTGGAGGAGGAGGAGGAAGAGGAGGAGGAGGAAGAGGAGGAGGTGCGGGTGGAGGAGGGTGAGGAGGAGGAAGAGGAGGAGGAAGAGGAGGAGGATGAGGAAGTGGAGGAGGAGGAGGAAGAGGAGGAGGTGGAGGAGGAGGAAGAGGAGGAGGTGGGGGTGGAGGAGGGTGAGGAGGAGGAAGAGGAGGAGGAAGAGGAGGAGGATGAGGAAGTGGAGGAGGAGGAGGAAGAGGAGGAGGTGGGGGAGGGTGAGGAAGAGGAGGACAAGAGGAGGAGGAAGAGGAGGAGGATGAGGATATCTTCTTTCCCCATCCTGTCCTTATTTTTAATAGACAACCTTTTACCAGTTCATGTCAGTCCAGACAAACAGGTTACATGATGGACGTGCTACAGTCAACTCACTCCCTTCTAGTACATCATGGTAGGGAAGGGAGCAGCACACCAATACACACTCCTTCACCATGAAGTAGGGTGCAACATG
>NC_060186.1:3242268-3275010 GCF_021184085.1 Oncorhynchus gorbuscha
TTTGTGAACAGACCAGCTTGCTTAGGGGACTCTTCACAAGGTTCATCTCTCTGTAGGTGATGGCTTTGTAATGGAAGGTTTGGGAATTGTTTCCTTTTAGGTGGTTGTAGAATTTAACAGCTCTTTTCTGGATTTTGATAATTAGTTGGTATCGGCCTAATTCTGCTCTGCGTGCATTATTTGGTGTTCTACGTTGTACTCTGAGGATATTTTTGCAGAATTCTGTATGCAGAGTCTCAATTTGGTTGGTGAGCGGACCCCAGACCTCACAACCATAAAGGGCAATGGGTTCTATAACTGATTCAAGTATTTTTAGCCAGATCCTAATTGGTATGTCGAATTGTATGTTCCTTTTGATGGCATAGAATGCCCTTCTTGCCTTGTCTCTCAGATCGTTCACAGCTTTGTGGAAGTTACCTGTGGCGCTGATGTTTAGGCCAAGGTATGTATAGTTTTTTGTGTGCTCTAGGGCAACAGTGTCTAGATGGAATTTGTATTTGTTGTCCTGGTGACTGGACCTTTTTTGGAACACCATTATTTTTGGTCTTACTGAGATTTACTGTCAGGGTCCAGGTCTGAGAGAATCTGTGCAGAATATCTAGGTGCTGCTGTAGGCCCTCCTTGGTTGGGGACAGAAGCACCAGATCATCAGCAAACAGTATACATTTGAATTCAGATTCTGGTAGGTTGAAGCCGGGTGCTGCAGACTTTTCTAGTGCCCTCGCCAATTCGTTGTAGAGCATGGCGCTTGTAACGCCAGGGTAGTGGGTTCGATCCCCGGGACCACCCATTCGTAGAATGTATGCACACATGACTGTAAGTCGCTTTGGATAAAAGCGTCTGCTAAATGGCATATATTATTATTATATTATTATATATACAGTGGGGCAAAAAAGTATTTAGTGAGCCACCAGTTGTGCAAGTTCTCCCACTTAAAAAGATGAGAGAGGCCTGTAATTTTCATCATAGGTCCACTTCAACTATCACAGACAAAATGAGAAGAAAAACCTCCAGAAAATCACTTTGTAGGACTTTTAATGAATTTATTTGCAAAATTATGGTGGAAAATAAGTATTTGGTCAACAACAAAAGTTTATCTCAATACTTTGTTATATAACCTTTGTTGGCAATGACAGAGGTCAGTCCTCCATGCAGATCTCCACTAGAGCAGTGATGTTTTGGGGCTGTTGCTGGGCAACACAGACTTTCAACTCCCTCCAAAGATTTTCTATGGGGTTGAGATCTGAGACTGGCTAGGCCACTCCAGGACCTTGAAATGCTTCTTACAAAGCCACTCCTTCATGCCGGGCAGTGTGTTTGGGATCATTTGTCACGACTTCCGCCGAGGTTGGCTCTCCTGCCCGTTCAAGCGGTGCTCGGCGGTCGTCGTCACCGTCCTATTAGCCACTACCGATCCCTTTTCGGTTATCTGTTGGTTTTGTCTGATTGTTTTCACCTGTGTGTTAGTTAATTAGTATCTGTATATAATGTAGGTTGTCCCGCCCTTGTTTTGTGTGGATTGTTTGTTTTTGACATTTCGTTTCGGCTGTCGGTGTTTTTGTGTTTTATTTCTCCGGTTTGTCTTTTATTTCCTGTTTTGGATATTTTTCACCCTGTTTGTATTTTGGGTTGTCCGTGTTTATTGTTGTTCACCGGAGAATAAACCTCTATTCACTATTTGCTCTCTGCGCCTGATTCCACCCACCTTGACTAGTCGTGACATCATTGTCATGCTGAAAGATCCAGCCACGTTTCATCTTCAATGCCCTTGCTGATAGGAGGTTTTCACTCAAAATCTCACGATACATGGCCCCATTCATTATTTCCTTTACACGGATCAGTCATCCTGGTCCCTTTGCAGAAAAACAACCCCAAAGCATGATGTTTCCACCCCCATGCTTCACAGTAGGTATGGTGTTCTTTGGATGCAACTCAGCATTCTTTGTCCTCCAAACACGACGAGTTGAGTTTTTACCAAAAAGTCCTATTTTGGTTTCATCTGACCATATGACATTCTCCCAATCTTCTTCTGGATCATCCAAATGCTCTCTAGCAAACTTCAGACGGGCCTGGACATGTACTGGCTTAAGCAGGGGGACACGTCTGGCACTGCAGGATTTGAGTCCCTGGCGGCGTAGTGTGCTACTGATGGTAGGCTTTGTTACTTTGGTCCCAGCTCTCTGCAGGTCATTCACTAGATCCCCCCCGTGTGGTTCTGGGATTTTTGCTCACCGTTCTTGTGATCATTTTGACCCCACGGGGTGAAATCTTGCGTGGAGCCCCAGATCGAGGGAGATTATCAGTGGTCTTGTATGTCTTTCATTTCCTAATAATTGCTCTCACAGTTGATTTCTTCAAACCAAGCTGCTTACCTATTGCAGATTCAGTCTTCCCAGCCTGGTGCAGGTCTAAAATTTTGTTGCTGGTGTCCTTTGACAGCTCTTTGGTCGTGGCCATGGTGATGTTTGGAGTGTGACTGTTTGAGGTTGTGGACAGGTGTCTTTTATACTGATAACACGTTCAAACAGGTGCCATTAATACAGGTAACGAGTGGAGGACAGAGGAGCCTCTTAAAGAAGAAGCTACAGGTCTGTGAGAGCCAGAAATCTTGCTTGTTTGTAGGTGACCAAATATTTATTTTCCACCATAATTTGCAAATAAATTCATTAAAATTCCTACAATGTGATTTTCTGGATTTTTTTCTCATTTTGTCTGTCATAGTTGAAGTGTACCTATGTTGAAAATTACAGGCCTCTCTCATCTTTTTAAGTGGGAGAACTTGCGCAATTGGTGGCTGACTAAATACTTTTTTGCCCCACTGTATGTTGAAGAGGGTGGGGCTTAAGCTGCATCCCTGTCTCACCCCACGGCCCCGTGGAAAGAAATCTGTGTGTCTTTTGCCAATTTTAACCACACACTTGTTGTTTGTGTACATGGATTTTATAATGTTGTATGTTTTTTCCCCCAACACCACTTTCCATCAATTTGTATAGCAGACCCTCATGCCAAATTGGATTCTATGGATTACATTGAGAGGATTTCTGACATGCTGTTCCTTCTTTTTCCGTAGTGTATTTCTGTATTGTTTTAGTGATTCACTATAGTGAAGGTGTAGACTCAGGTTTTCCGTAGTGTATTTCTGTGTATTTCACCATAGTGAAGGTATTTTTCCATTTTATTGTTTTAGATTCACTATAGTGAAGGCGTAGACTCAGGTTTTCCGTAGTGTATTTCTGTATTGTTTTAGTGATTCACCATAGTGAAGGTGTAGACTCAGGTTTTCCGTAGTGTATTTCTGTATTGTTTTAGTGATTCACCATAGTGAAGGCGTAGACTCAGGTTTTCTGGATCTCTGTGTTTTTGGTTGGACAGGTTTCTCCATTTCTTTCTTAGATTGTTGCATTCTTCATCAAACCATTTGTCATTGTTGTTCATTTTCTTCTGGTTTTCTATTTGAGATTTTTAGATTTGATAGAGAAGCTGAGAGGTCAAATATACTGGTAAGATGTTCTACTGCCAAGTTTACACCTTCACTATTACAGTGAAACATTATGTCCAGGAAATTGTCTAGAAGGGATTGAATTTGTTGTTCCCAAATTTTTTGGTAGATTTCCACACTACTTTCCTTCCATCTATAGCATTTCTTAATATTATTTAGTTCCTTTGGCTTTGATGCCTCATGATTGAGCATTGCTCTGTTCAAGTAGACTGTGATTTTGCTGTGGTCTGATAGGGGTGTCAGTGAACTGACTGTGAACGCTCTGAGAGATTCTGGGTTGAGGTCAGTGATAAAGTAGTCTACAGTACTACTGCCAAAAGACAAGGTATAGGTGTACCTACTGTAGGAGTCCCCTCGAAGGCTACCATTGACTATGTACATACCCAGTGTCTGACAGAGCTGCAGGAGTTGTGACCCGTTTTTGTTGGTTATGTTGTCATAGTTGTGTCTAGGGGGGCATGTGAGGGAGGGAATGCTGTCACCAACAGGGAGGGTGTCAGGTTCTTGTCCGGTTCTGGCATTTAGGTCGCCACAGACTAGTACATGTCCCTGGGCCTGGAAATGGTTGATCTCCCCCTCTAGGATGAAGAAGCTGTCATTGTTGTGTCTAGGGGGGCATGTGAGGGAGGGAATGCTGTCACCAACAGGAGGACATTTTCTTGTTGAGATCTTTCATTTTGGTTTCAAGCCAGATGTAAATGTTCCTGGGCCTTTTGATCTCCCCTCTAGGATGAAGAGTGAGTTAAAGTCTGCTGATATAGGTAGAACTGATACCAAATTAGCATTCCCCCTGTCTCTTCCTCATTTCACACCTGGTAGTTTGGTGGCTGTGACCACCAGCTCTCTGTAACCTAGAGGGCAACCAGTGGGTCCGTCTCCTTTATACCATGTTTCTTGTAGGATGACTCTCTCTCTCTCTCTCTAGCTTCTCCCTGTCTCTTCCTCTTTCTCTCTCTCTAGTTTGGTGGCTCTCCTCCAGCTCTCTCTCTCTCTCTCTCTCTCTCTCTCTCTCTCATGTTTCTTGTCCGTCTGACTCTCTCTCTCTCTCTCTCTCTCTCTCTCTCTCTCTCTCTCTCTCTCTCTCTCTCTCTCTCTCTCTCTCTCTCTCTCTCTCTCTCTCTCTCTCTCTCTCTCTCTCTCTCTCTCTCCTCTCTCTCTCTCTCTCTCTCTCTCTCTCTCTCTCTCTCTCTCTCTCTCTCTCTCTCTCTCTCTCTCTCTCTCTCTCTCTCTCTCTCTCTCTCTGTCTCTCTCTCTCTCTCTCTCTCTCTCTCTCTCTCTCTCCTAAGTCCAGCTCTCTCTCTCTCCAGCTCTCTCTCTCTCTCTCTCCGTCTCTCTCTCTCTCTCCCTCTGTCAATTCAATTCAATTCAATTCAAGGGCTTTATTGGCATGGGAAACGTGTTAACATTGCCAAAGCAAGTGAGGTAGACAACATACAAAGTGAATATATAAAGTGAAAAACAACAAAAATTAACAGTAAACATTAAACATACAGAAGTTTAAAAACAGTAAAGACATTACAAATGTCATATTATATATATATTTATATATACAGTGTTGTAACAAATAGTTAAAGTACAATGTACAAATAGGGACACAAGATAAATGAATAAGCATAAATATGGGTTGTATTTACAATGGTGTTTGTTCTTCACTGGTTGCCCTTTTCTTGTGGCAACAGGTCACAAATCTTGCTGCTGTGATGTCACACTGTGGTATTTCACCCAAAAGATATGGGAGTTTTTCAAAATTGGATTTGTTTTCGAATTCTTTGTGGATCTGTGTAATCTGAGGGAAATATGTATCTCTAATATGGTCATACATTGGGCAGGAGGTTAGGAAGTGCAGCTCAGTTTCCACCTCATTTTGTGGGCAGTGAGCACATAGCCTGTCTTCTCTTGAGAGCCATGTCTGCCTACGGTGGCCTTTCTCAATAGCAAGGCTATGCTCACTGAGTCTGTACATAGTCAAAGCTTTCCTTAATTTTGGGTCAGTCACAGTGGTCAGGTATTCTGCCGCTGTGTACTCTCTGTGTAGGGCCAAATAGCATTCTAGTTTGCTCTGTTTTTTTGTTAATTCTTTCCAATGTGTTAAGTAATTATCTTTTTGTTTTCTCATGATTTGGTTGGGTCTAATTGTGCTGCTGTCCTGGGGCTCTGTAGGGTGTGTTTGTGTTTGTGAACAGAGCCCCAGGACCAGCTTGCTTAGGGGACTCTTCTCCAGGTTAATCTCTCTGTAGGTGATGGCTTTGCTATGGAAGGTTTGGGAATTGCTTCCTTTTAGGTGGTTGTAGAATTTAACGGCTCTTTTCTGGATTTTGATAATTAGTGGGTATCGGCCTAATTCTGCTCTGCATGCATTATTTGGTGTTTTACGTTGTACACGGAGGATATTTTTGCAGAATTCTGCGTGCAGAGTCCAATTTGGTGTTTATCCCATTTTGTGAAGTCTTGGTTGGTGAGCGGACCCCAGACCTCACAACCATAAAGGGCAATGGGCTCTATAACTGATTCAAGTATTTTTAGCCTAATCCTAATTGGTATGTTGTATGTCTGGTATGTCTCTCTCTCCAGATCCTAATTGGTATGTTGTATGTCTGGTATGTCTCTCTCTCCAGATCCTAATTGGTATGTTGTATGTCTGGTATGTCTCTCTCTCTGTAGGGTGATGGAGCTGCCCTATGCCTTCCAGTGCTGTGCCTTCGTCTCCTGTGAGAAACACTCCTCTCCCTGGGACAGAGACACTAACCACAACGGGAGGGACGACTTCGGGAGGAGGGAGGGCATCTTGTCTAACCAAGGTGTGTTCTCAAACAACCCCAGATAGTACACTGCCCCCATTAAAAGGGAATGGGAATACATACCACTTCAGATCCGTGTTGTAAGGATACATGGTGTGTCGCTCATATGCCTCCTGACAGAAACAGTGACTCATTTTCAGTTCCTATGAAACGTCTTGATAACCTGGATATAACCTTTGATTTGATTTAAGACCACGAGGACTTTCTGTTGGACTTTGATGATGAGCCCAAATCCCACCACACTGTCCAGTGTTCCCCATCACCTGGTAAGGCAACACCCCCCCCCCCCCCACCACCCTTCCCCCTAACATGGTTCATTCATTGACTTGTTGAATGATTTATTGATTGACTGGTTGATTGATTGACTGGTTGACTGATTGACTGGTTGACTGATTGACTGGTTGATTGATTGACTGTTTGACTGGTTGATTGATTGACTGGTTGATTGACTGGTTGATTGATTGACTGGTTGATTGATTGACTGGTTGATTGATTGACTGGTTGATTGATTATTGACTGGTTGATTGATTGACTGGTTGACTGGTTGATTGATTGACTGGTTGATTGACTGGTTGACTGATTGACTGGTTGACTGATTGACTGGTTGATTGATTGACTGGTTGACTGGTTGATTGATTGACTGGTTGATTGATTGATTGACTGGTTGACTGATTGACTGGTTGATTGATTAACTGGTTGATTGATTGACTGGTTGATTGATTGACTCGTTGACTGATTGATTGATTGACTGATTGATTGATTGACTGGTTGATTGATTGACTGGTTGATTGATTGACTGATTGATTGACTGATTGATTGACTGGTTGACTGATTGACTGGTTGATTGATTAACTGGTTGATTGATTGACTGGTTGATTGATTGACTCGTTGACTGATTTATTGATTGACTGGTTGATTGAGTGACTGGTTGATTGATTGACTGGTTGATTGATTGACTGGTTGAATGATTGACTGGTTGATTGATTGACTGGTTGATTGATTGACTGGTTGAATGATTTATTGATTGGTTGATTGATTGACTGGTTGATTGATTGACTGGTTGATTGATTGACTGGTTGATTGAGTGACTGGTTGAATGATTGACTGGTTGATTGATTGATCTGTCTTCCCCCAGGTCCGTTCCGTCCTTGCCACCACCTGTTTGGCAGCTGGTTGATCCGTGTTGGTGTGTGGGTCATTGCTACTCTCTCCCTGGTCTGCAACACACTGGTGATGGTCTCCATCTTTCTCTCCCCGTCCTTCCTGTCCCCTGTGAAGCTGCTGATTGGCCTGCTGGCTCTGGTAAACAGCCTGATGGGGCTGTGGTCTGCCACGCTGGCCACCGTCGATGCCTTGACCTTCGGCAGCTTGGCCGCTTACGGGCGCGTTGGGAGAGCAGCACGGGCTGCAAGCTGACCGGCTTCGTCTCCATCTTCGCTTCTGAGACCAGTATCTTCTTACTGACTGTGGCCGCCCTGGAGAGGGGCTGTCGATCGGAGAGGCAAGGCCGCCGAGGGGAAGAGTTCGACGGGCACGCTGAGGCTGGTGGCCGCCTTGTGTTTCCTTCTGGGCCTGGCTATCACCCTGCTCCCCCTGCTGGGGGACTACGGAGTCTCCTCCATCTGTCTCCCCATGCCCTACGAAGAGCCCTCCTCTCTGGGCTTCATGGTGGCTCTAGTCCTGGTCAACTCCCTATGTTATCTCATCATGACCGTCACATACGCCCGCCTCTACTGCAGCCTGGAGAAAGGAGAGCCGGACAACCTGTGGGACTGCCCCATGATCCGTCACGTGGCCTGGCTGCTGTTCACCAACTGTCTCCTCTACTTCCCTGTAGCCTTCCTCTCCTTCTCCTCCCTGCTGAAACTGCCCTCAGTAGGGCCTGAGGTGGTGAAGTCAGTGCTTCTAGTGGTGGTTCCTCTGCCAGCCTGCCTCAACCCTCTACTCTACGTCCTCTTCAACCCTCACTTCAGAGAGGACCTGGGCCTGCTCCACAGAAGGACTCGCGGCGCCCTGCACCTCAGCAGACCTCGCCGACTCAGCCTCGTCTCGCTCAACTCGGAGGACGCAGAGAAACAGTCATGTGACTCCACGCAGGCCCTGGTCACCTTCGGGGTGTCAGAGGAGGAGGAGGAGTCTAGGGGGGCGGGGCAGCAACCCAGCGCCGAGGCACACCACCCTCCGATTTCCTTCATCCCCTGTCGCTAGGCAGAGTAGCGTTCAGGCTACACTGTTTTTACTCCCAGGGCTGCAGGGCTCTGGGTTCTACCCCCAGTACCCCATGCCCTAGATCAACCCCCTACACACAGACACAGACTGTGTTAGAGCAGTACATGTAGCCAAAGAGGAAGGATGAAGAAACAAGGCCACTGCTACATGGACAAGAACAGGACACAAAATGGCCGCCATGGCTCTCCTCTGAATCAGAACTGTAATATAGAGCTAGATAGACTCCCATTGTCCTGGTATTCATATCTCTATCTGAATCAGAACTCTGATATAGAGCTAGATAGACTCCCATTGTCCTGGTTTTCATGTCTCTGTATCTGTCTGAATCAGAACTGTAATATAGAGCTAGATAGACTCCCATTGTCCTGGTATTCATATCTCTCTATCTGAATCAGAACTCTGATATAGAGCTAGATAGACTCCCATTGTCCTGGTTTTCATGTCTCTGTATCTGAATCAGAACTGTGATATAGAGCTAGATAGACTCCCATTGTCCTGGTATTCATATCTGTCTATCTGAATCAGAACTCTGATATAGAGCTAGATAGACTCCCATTGTCCTGGTTTTCATGTCTCTGTATCTGTCTGAATCAGAACTCTGATATAGAGCTAGATAGACTCCCATTGTCCTGGTTTTCATATCTCTCTATCTATCTGTCTGTACAGTACCAGCTATGTGTAAATCCCAGCCTGGCAGCTTGATGCCGGACAGAAGCACAACTGATTATGTTATGAACACAGTTATGAACAGTTTCCGATCATCATATGTACAGCAACACCGTGGCTCTTCTCTCTTTTAATGAAGGTACTTGACTCTATAATATGTAGGCCAGGATGAGGATGAGGAGGAGGAGGAGGAGGAAGAGGAGGAGGAAGAGGAAGAGGAAATTCCACACTGCATTCATTTTTATTTCCGATAGATCTCTAAGATATAACACATCATCTGAGTTTAAACATCCTCTCTGACAGTTATATAATTACAAGCGGAGTTTGTGAGAACAATTCGTAAGGTGTGCATTCATTTTTGTTTCCGATTGTGTAAGATAAAGTGTCATGTGTGTTTGTCCTCTGTGTGTTATGTGTTACAAGTGTGTTTGTGTGTGTGTGTGTGTGTGTGTGTGTGTGTGTGTGTGTGTGTGTGTGTGTGTGTGTGTGTGTGTGTGTGTGTGTGTGTGTTGTTGGTCTTGTCATCTATCGATACTTGGTGTTAAAAGTGTGGTGACCTTGTGAGATTACACCATCTAAGACTGCCATGTCACAACATTCTCCTTCAGCAACAACGGCACCAATTACATTTGGTCACATATGCCACACTGTGTGTGTGTGTGTGTGTGTGTGTGTGTGTGTGTGTGTGTGTGTGTGTGTGTGTGTGTGTGTGTGTGTGTGTGTGTGTGTGTGTGTGCGTGTGTGCGTGTGTGTGTGTGTGTGTGTGTGTGTGTGTGTGTGTGTGTGTGTGTGTGCGTGCGTGTGTGAGGTTGCACTTACGTGCCTGTTCATTTGTGTACATTATACTGTGACAATCTGTTTTCCTTGTTTAGAATATGCCAGTTTGTTTTAAAGTAAGGTTTGGTGTGTATTCGTATTTGACCCAACTATTTAGTTGTAAAGTTTTCCCCCTATTTAGTGAGTTGTTGCTTTTAGACTGTTTTATCGATGCACCGTTACCATTTAGAGTGATGACAACACAGTATATTACATCTTTAGTTGTGTTTATCATTTAACTACGTCAATCACCAGCATGCATGATTCTCCTCCATTACCTAGTGACTAGAGCACGTACCTGGGGAGGAGGGGAGAGGGGAGGAGTTGAGAGGAGAGGAGGAGAGAGAGAGAGAGAGAGGAGAGGAGTTGAGAAAGAGAGGGAGAGGAGAGAAAGAGAGGGAGAGGAGTTGAGAAGAGGAGGGAAGAGAGGAGAGAAAGAGAGGGAGAGGAGTTGAGAGGAGAGGAGGGAAAGAGAGAGGAGAGAAAGAGAGAGGAGAGGAGTTGACAAAGAGAGGGAGAGGAGAGAAAGAGAGGGAGGAGAGGAGTTGAGAAAGAGAGAGGAGAGGAGAGAAAGAGAGGGAGAGGAGTTGAGAAAGAGAGGAGAGGAGAGAAAGAGAGGGAGAGCGAGAGGAGAGAAAGAGAGGGGAGAGGAGAGGACGGGAGAGAAAGCGAGGGAGAGGGAGAGAGGAAGATTCTTATTCATGTGTTTTAGAGGTCAGAATGAAAACAGGACAGAGACGTCTTGTGTTCTGCCTCTTTGTTCTTTGGCATAGCGGCAGCATAGCAGCAGCAGGGTGTTAACCTGGATAGAGGTACCAGGTCACCGCCTTCCAGGACTGAACCCTTTCCAAGGAGCTGGCTCGCTCGTGAAATGAAATATCACCGGGACGAGGGTCAGGTCAGAGCGGCCCGCGTTCTAGTTCACCCCTTTCCTCCGTTCCTCGTTCTGTTGTCTTCTTCTACTTACTTCCTCTGCTTTTTGCTAACCGACTACTAATGCCAAACATCAGCGGCCTCTCCAGACAAATACTTGGATCTGAGAGTAGCAAGGTTTAAAATCCCTCTGAGGCCATTCCTGAGGTATCTTCAGAGCTCAGCTCCGGGTTGTCGACCTCTCTTATCCTCATCCCGTCTTTCTTCTTCTCAACCAGGAGAATGACCTCATGTCTGGTCCACCGTCAAGCTCTTTTTCTTCATCCTCTTCATCCTCTCTTCTCCCTCTCTTCATCCTCTCCTCCCTCTCTTCATCCCTCTCTTCATCCTCTCTCCCTCTCCTCATCCTCTCTCCCTTTCTTCATCCTCTCTCCCTCTCCTCATCCTCTCTCCCTTTCTTCATCCTCTCTCCCTCTCCTCATCCTCTCTCCCTCTCTTCATCCTCTCTCCCTCTCCTCATCCTCTCTCCCTCTCTTCATCCTCTCTCCCTCTCCTCATCCTCTCTCCCTTTCTTCATCCTCTCTCCTCTCTCATCCTCTCTCCCTCTCTTCCTCTCCCTCTCCTCATCCTCATCCTTCATCCTCCCCCTCTCCTCATCCTCTCTCCTCTCTTCATCCTCTCTCCCTCTCTTCATCCTCTCTCCTCTCTTCATCCTCTCTCCCTCTCTTCATCCTCTCTCCCTCTCTTCATCCTCTCTCCCTCTCTTCATCCTCTCTCCCTCTCTTCATCCTCTCTCCCTCTCTTCATCCTCTCTCCCTCTCTTCATCCTCTCTCCCTCTCTTCATCCTCTCTCCCTCTCTTCATCCTCTCTCCCTCTCTTCATCCTCTCTCCCTCTCTTCATCCTCTCTCCCTTCTTCATCCTCTCTCCCTCTCTTCATCCTCTCTCCCTTTCTTCATCCTCTCTCCCTCTCTTCATCCTCTCTCCCTTCTTCATCCTCTCTCCCTCTCTTCATCCTCTCTCCCTCTCTCCTCATCCTCTCTCCCTCTCTTCATCCTCTCTCTCCCTCTCTTCATCCTCTCTCCCTCTCTTCATCCTCTCTCCCTCTCTTCATCCTCTCTCCCTCTCCTTCATCCTCTCTCCCTCTCTTCATCCTCTCTCCCTCATCCTCATCCTCTCTCCCTCTCTTCATCCTCTCTCCCTCTCTTCATCCTCTCTCCCTCCTTCATCCTCTCTCCCTCTCTTCACCCTGCCGCCCGCAGAGCTCAGGCGGCAGGGTAGCCTAGTGGTTAGAGTGTTGGACTAGTAACCGAAAGGTTGCAAGTTCAAATCCCCGAGCTGACAAGGTACAAAATCTGTCGTTCTGCCCCTGAACAGGCAGTTAACCCACTGTTCCTAGGCCGTCATTGAAAATAAGAATATGTTCTTAATTGACTTGCCTAGTAAAATAAAGGTAAAATAAATTAAAAATCCTCTCTCCCTCTCCTCATCCTCTCTTCATCCTCTCTCCCTCTCCTCATCCTCTCTTCATCCTCTCTCCCTCTCCTCCTCTCCTGCCTTGCTGATCACAGGTTATCTACTTTTAGCTCAGAGCTCTCCAGCACTTAGAACTAGGAAAATTAGGGACTTCAATGCTGGTTCAGTGTAGCAACCTCGTGAAACAACTGCAAAGTCTTGGCATGGCCCCTCCTTTGTCCTTGTGTGGATGAATTAAGGAGCGAGATGTCATTACTTATAAAGCGAATTGCTCTTGGAAACCTAAAAATGTAATCAACCGCCTTTGCCATTCCTGAAAACTCTGCTGCTCATGGTCTGTCAAAAACCTTGCTGTCTGTGATTTAGTTTTCTGTCTCTCTCTCTCTCTCTCTCTCTCTCTCTCTCTCTCTCTCTCTCTCTCTCTCTCTCTCTCAACAAAACACAAACTCGCTGTTATGAACCTGCCTGTGGCCATTCCTCCATGTGACATGCTGAAGATAGAGAGCAGAGAAGGAGAGACATCCTTGTCTCAGGGTCTTTCCTAGGTGTGTGACATGGTTAAAAAGAGAGGTGGATAGGCTGAATCTGGGTCGTGTTCATTAGGGCACACCGTAGAAAAACTTATTTTTAAAAAACTTTCTGCAACAGAGGTGGATGGGCTGAATCTGGGTTGTGTTCATTTGGCCACAAAGTAGCCAAATGTTTCTGTTACAAACTACCAGATACTGGGGTAGCTGTATGAATCCACTGTCAAATGTGACACATCGTCTTTCTTTTCTTCTTCTTGTTTTCTCTCTCTCCATCGTTACCCAGATTCAGAATTTGGAGGCAAAAGCTATTTTTTTATTATCTCGAGCTCTTAAAATACCAGAATTGTATAAAAAAAATATAGATGAGTATTTATACCAAAAGTATATTATGTAAAGTAAAGGGTCCCTGAGGAGGAGGTCTGATGGAGGCCTGGCACAAGCTCTGCAGATTGTAGGTAGTAGGTCTAGCTAGCCAGGTTTAGCTAGCCTAGCATCACATTGGCTAGCCAGGTTTAGCTAGCCTAGCGTTTCGTTGGCTCGCCAGGTTTAGCTAGCCTAGCGTCCCGTTGGCTAGCCAGGTTTAGCTAGACTATCGTCCCGTTGGCTAGCCAGGTTTAGCTAGCCAGCTTTAGCTAGACTATCGTCCCCTTGGCTAGCCAGGTTTAGCTAGCCTAGCGTCCCGTTGGTTAGCCAGGTTTAGCTAGCCTAGCGTCCCGTTGGCTAGCCAGGTTTAGCTAGCCTAGCGTCCCGTTGGTTAGCCAGGTTTAGCTAGCCTAGCGTCCCGTTGGTTAGCCAGGTTTAGCTAGCCTAGCGTCCCGTTGGCTAGAGGCTGTGTGTACATTACATTCATAGGGCCAGTGAATAGAATGCATATTTTGTTTTTATATCAGAGTGTTAAATCCATGTAATATGTAATAAACAACTTTACCAAATGAGCGTAATCTGTGAGTGGTGTTTGTTATTCCTAAAAGGAGATTGGTGGTGGTACGATTTAGAGGTAATAAACGTTGTGTGGAACAAGAACAGAAAAAAAAACACTTTGTGAACTTTTTCGTAAGCATGTCAAGATCCACAAGGAAATATGACTTTATAACTTTATGATTTATTAAAATAATGGATCTGAACACAATCATGTCATCATTCCGTCAGCGCCGGGGTGGAGGGGTGGGGTGTGGGGGGGTGGAACACCAGGCATGTGGAGACGAAAACTAAAGTTATTTCAGGCTCTGCGTCAATCATGACTCATGTATCCTTCTATTATCCTTGTTTTCATATGGCGGTGTAATTAAATGAACTTAACGTTGTATATCTGAGAAATAAAGCATGTTGGACGTTATTTTATATGCAATCGCACAGCAGGATTTATTGTTCATAAACTCATGCTGATTGCCCATGTAAAGGGTACAGTAAACTCATACTGATTGCTCATGTAAAGGGTACAGTAAACTCATGCTGATTGCCCATGTAAAGGGTATAGTAAACTCATACTGATTGCCCATGTAAAGGGTACAGTAAACTCATGCTGATTGCCCATGTAAAGGGTACAGTAAACTCATGCTGATTGCCCATGTAAAGGGTATAGTAAACTCATACTGATTGCCCATGTAAAGGGTACAGTAAACTCATACTGATTGCCCATGTAAAGGGTATAGTAAACTCATACTGATTGCCCATGTAAAGGGTACAGTAAACTCATGCTGATTGCCCATGTAAAGGGTATAGTAAACTCATACTGATTGCCCATGTAAAGGGTACAGTAAACTCATACTGATTGCCCATGTAAAGGGTATAGTAAACTCATGCTGATTGCCCATGTAAAGGGTACAGTAAACTCATACTGATTGCCCATGTAAAGGGTACAGTAAACTCATGCTGATTGCCCATGAAAAGGGTACAGTAAACTCATACTGATTGCCCATGAAAAGGGTACAGTAAACTCATACTGATTGCCCATGAAAAGGGTACAGTAAACTCATACTGATTGCCCATGTAAAGGGTATAGTAAACTCATGCTGATTGCCCATGTAAAGGGTACAGTAAACTCATGCTGATTGCCCATGATTGTAAACTCATACTGATTGCCCATGTAAAGGGTACAGTAAACTCATACTGATTGCCCATGTAAAGGGTACAGTAAACTCATGCTGATTGCCCATGTAAAGGGTACAGTAAACTCATGCTGATTGCCCATGTAAAGGGTATAGTAAACTCATGCTGATTGCCCATGTAAAGGGTATAGTAAACTCATACTGATTGCCCATGTAAAGGGTACAGTAAACTGATATCTATGTGTGATTATATAGCCACATTTGTAAGTCATGAGTTATGATAATGAATGCAGGAAATCAGGAAGTGACGAATAGCAGAGTAATGTATGACTGAAGGTTCTGTGTCTACAACAAACAAACAAGTTAATGATCAAACCGAGACTCAAGGCCGCATTGAGACGATGTAAGCATTACAACCTACATACACCCGAGCCAAATACATTTAAACTCAGTTTTTCACAATTCCTGACATTTAATCCTTGTAAAAACAAATCCCTGTTTTAGGTCAGTTAGGATCACCACTTTATTAAATGTCAGAATAATAGTAGAGAGAATTATTTATTTCAGCTTTTATTTCTTTCATCACATTCCCAGTGGATAAGAAGTTTACATACACTCAATTAGTATTTGGTAGCATTGCCTTTAAATGGTTTAACTTGGGACAAACGTTTCGGGTAGCCTTCCACAAGCTTCCCACAATAAGCTGGGTGAATTTTGGCCCATTCCTCCTGACAGAGCTGGTGTAACTGAGTCAGGTTTGTAGGCCACCTTGCTCGCACACGATTTTTCAATTCTGCCCACAAATGTTCTATAGGATTGAGGTCAGGACTTTGTGATGGCCACTCCAATATCGTGACTTTGTTGTCCTTAAGCCATTTTGCCACAACTCTGGAAGTATGCTTGATGTCATTGTCCATTTGGAAGACCCATTTGCGACCAAGCTTCAACTTCCTGACTGATGTCTTGAGATGTTGCTTCAATATATATATATATATAATTTTCTTTCCTCATGGTGCAATCTATTTTGTGAACTGCACCAGTCCCCCCTGTAGCAAAGCACCCCGACAACATGATGCTGCCACCCCCGTGCTTCACGGTTGGGATGGTGTTCTTCGGCTTGCAAGCATCCCCCTTTTTCCTCCAAACATAACTATGTTCATTATGGCCAAACAGTTATATTTTTGTTCCATCAGACCAGAGGACATTTCTCCAAAATGTACAATCTTTTTCCCCTTGTGTAGTTGCAAACTGTAGTCTGGCTTTTCATGGCGGTTTTGGAGCAGTGGCTTCTTCCTTGCTGAGCGGCCTTTCATGTTATGTCGATATAGGACTTGTTTTACTGTGGATATAGATACTTTTGTACCTGTTTCCTCCAGCATCTTCACAAGGTCCTTTGCTGATGTTCTGGGATTGATTTGCACTTTTCGCACCAAAGTATGTTCATCTCTAGGAGACAGAACGCATCTCCTCCCTGAGCGGTATGATGGCTGCGTGGTCCCATGGTGTTTATACTTGCGTACTATTGTTTGTACAGATGAACGTGGTACCTTCAGGCGTTTGGAAATTGCTCCCAAGGATGAACCAAACTTGTGGAGGTCTACAATTTATTTTTCTGAGGTCTTGGCTGATTTGTTTTGATTTTCCCATGATGTCAAGCAAAGAGTCACTGAGTTTGAAGGTAGACCTTGAAATACATCCACAGGTACACTTCCAATAGACTCAAATGATGTCAATTAGCATATCAGAAGCTTCTAAAGACATGACATCATTTTCTGGAATTTCCAAGCTGTTTAAAGGCACAGTCAACTTAGTGTTTGTAAACTTCTGACCCACTGGAATTGTGATACAGAGAATTATAAGTAAAATAATCTCTCTGTCAACAATTGTTGGAAAAATTACTTGCCATGCACAAAGTAGATGTTCTAACCAACTTGCCAAAACCATAGTTTGTTAACAAGAAATTGGTGGAGTGGTTGAAAAATGAGTTTTAATGACTCCAACCTAAGTGTATGTTAACTTCCGATTTCAACTGTATCTCTCTATCTCTCTAATTCTCTCTATATACATCTCTCTCTCTTCCTTATATTCAATGAAATATGACCATGAACACACACACACACACACACACACACACACACACACACACACACACACACACACACACACACACACACACACACACACACACACACACACACACACACACACACACACACACACACACACACACACACACACACACAGGCATTAATCCACTTATACTAATGAGTCAAACCAGCCCTTTATTCTGACTTTAATAAAACACATGAGTTCGTGGAAAACCTTCCAGTCGCCGTTCCTCTGTATTCCTTTCCACACACCGACCTTCATTTTAACACACTTATCTCACATTTCAGTCAGACCAAATAGCACCATTTATTTGCTCATGTCCCGTGCTGTATATACACATTATACTGTATATACACATTATACTGTATATTGTCCTACTTGTGAAAGTTGTATAATGGATCCATCACAGCCGTGCCTGATAAACCTAGTTGTTCCATACCTAGTGAGAATGCCTGCGTCCCAAACTGAACCCTATTCCCAACATGGTGCACTACTTTGACCAGTGCCCTATGGGCTCTAGTGCACTGTATAGGGAATAGGGTGCCATTTGGGACTAATGCAATATCTGTCCCATGTGTGTAGACCCCGTGATGCATGGCTCTGCCCGGCCAGACTCTCCGTGGTTCCGCACCACCAACAGGTTGTTTACACAGTGTGCCGTCTATTGTATGATGGCTTTATTTTCTTTACTAATTAAAATGTCCGCCCTGAGAGGACAGAATACCTTTGGGACTGGTCATGGCCCGTTTAAACACGGCCGAGAAAGAGATGAGACAGACTGTGAAGAAGAGGAGAGAGACAGAGAGATGGGTCAGAGAGCTGGAGAGACAGAGTGATGGGTCAGAGAGTTGGAGAGACAGAGTGATGGGTCAGAGAGTTTGAGAGACAGAGTGATGGGTCACAGAGCTGGAGAGAGAGAGATGGGTCAGAGAGTTGGAGAGACAGAGTGATGGGTCACAGAGCTGGAGAGACAGAGTGATGGGTCAGAGAGCTGGAGAGACAGAGAGATGGGTCAGAGAGCTGGAGAGACAGAGAGATGGGTCAGAGAGCTGGAGAGACAGAGAGATGGGTCAGAGAGCTGGAGAGACAGAGAGATGGGTCAGAGAGCTGGAGAGACAGAGTGATGGGTCAGAGAGCTGGAGAGAGAGAGATGGGTCAGAGAGCTGGAGAGAGAGAGAGAGAGTGATGGGTCAGAGAGCTGGAGAGACAGAGAGAGAGACAGAGTGATGGGTCAGAGAGCTGGAGAGACAGAGTGATGGGTCAGAGAGCTGGAGAGACAGAGAGTGATGGGTCAGAGAGCTGGAGAGAGAGAGTGATGGGTCAGAGAGCTGGAGAGACAGAGTGATGGGTCAGAGAGCTGGAGAGACAGAGTGATGGGTGATGGGTCAGAGAGCTGGAGAGAGAGAGTGATGGGTCAGAGAGCTGGAGAGAGAGAGAGACAGAGTGATGGGTCAGAGAGCTGGAGAGAGAGAGAGAGAGACAGAGTGATGGGTCAGAGAGCTGGAGAGAGAGAGACAGAGTGATGGGTCAGAGAGCTGGAGAGACAGAGTGATGGGTCAGAGAGCTGGAGAGAGAGAGAGAAGAGTGATGGGTCAGAGAGCTGGAGAGAGAGAGACAGAGTGATGGGTCAGAGAGAGAGAGGAGAGAGAGACAAAGTGATGGGTCAGGAGAGCTGGAGAGATTAAGGAGATTACATGAGTGATGGGTCAGAGAGCTGGAGAGATTCTTATGACTGATCTCTGTCACTGTAAAACACTCTGTCAGAGAGCTCTTTTGCAGCCATGTAATCCACTCGTTTCAGAGAGCTGGGTCTCTCTGGGTCAGAGAGCTCTGTCTCTCTGTCTCTTTCTCTCTCTCAGAGTCTCTCGCTCTCTGATGGGTCAGAGAGCTCAATTCAAGTCAGAGTCTGGGTGAATTGAGGGTCATATGTTAACATCTGCCAAAGTCTGTCTGTCTGTCTGGTAGATAATATCTAATTTGTTATAATAAACAATCAAAAAATGTACAGTAAACTTTAACATACAGAAGTTTCAAAAGTATAAAGACATGATATTATGTATGTATATACAGTGTTGAGTAAAACACGTCTTTTTATTGAGTTCATTTTGATGTACTGGGTCACTGATGGAGACATCATGTTAAAGTACTGTCTGTCTGTCTGTCTGTCTGTCTGTCTTTATGTCTGTCTGTCTGTCTGTCTGTCTGTCTGTCTGTCTGTCTGTCTAGTCTGTCTGTCTGCTCTTTCTCTGTCTCTGTCTCTGTCTCTTCTGTCTCTCTGTTTCTGTCTCTCTGTCTCTCTCTTCTGAGATTTAAATAACTCTCTCTCTGCTCTCTCTCTGTTTTAAATAATGGTCATCTGTCTCTCATAAGGTAGAGTCTTCTCTCATTACTCTGGAACAGCTGTCTGTTGCTCTTTCTCTCTCACTCTGTCTCCTGTCTGTCTCACTCTCTGGTCTGCATCTCTCTGTCTCTCTCTCTCTCGTCTCTCGGCTCTCTGCTCTCTCAAGGGGCTTTATTGACAGAGAAACATATGTTAACATTGCCAAAGCGAGTGAGGATAATATATAAAAGTGAAATAAACAATAAAAAATGTACAGTAAACATTTAACATACAGAAGTTTCAAAAGATAAAGACATTATATTATTCATAAGTGTTGTAATGTACAAATCTCAAAAGCCATGTATATGTATATATATCAGCTTGATCCAGTTTAGACACTTTTCTAGCCTTTATTGTTTCATAAGAGATTTAAATCCATAATGCTTCAGTTTTAAATAATGGTCATTGTAATCATAAGGTAGAGTATTGATCATTACTCTCAGCTATTCTTAAGGAACTCCATATCTCAGCCTTGTCATTCTCCTCGTCCAGAACACACTCCTCCTATTCAGAAGGAATCCATATCTCAGCCTTGTCACTCCGTCCAGAACACTCCTCCTATTCATAAGGAATCCATATCTCAGCCTTGTCACTCCGTCCAGAACACTCCTCCTATTCATAAGGAATCCATATCTCAGCCTTGTCACTCCGTCCAGAACACTCCTCCTATTCATAAGGAATCCATATCTCAGCCTTGTCACTCCGTCCAGAACACTCCTCCTATTCAGAAGGAATCCATATCTCAGCCTTGTCACTCCGTCCAGAACACTCCTCCTATTCATAAGGAATCCATATCTCAGCCTTGTCACTCCGTCCAGAACACTCCTCCTATTCATAAGGAATCCATATCTCAGCCTTGTCACTCCGTCCAGAACACTCCTCCTATTCATAAGGAATCCATATCTCAGCCTTGTCACTCCGTCCAGAACACTCCTCCTATTCATAAGGAATCCATATCTCAGCCTTGTCACTCCGTCCAGAACACTCCTCCTATTCATAAGGAATCCATATCTCAGCCTTGTCACTCCGTCCAGAACACTCCTCCTATTCATAAGGAATCCATATCTCAGCCTTGTCACTCCGTCCAGAACACTCCTCCTATTCATAAGGAATCCATATCTCAGCCTTGTCACTCCGTCCAGAACACTCCTCCTATTCATAAGGAATCCATATCTCAGCCTTGTCACTCCGTCCAGAACACTCCTCCTATTCAGAAGACAATGATTCATCGTTTAAACGTCCGTGATACCGGATCCAACTGGGCCGGACTCAACAGTACGGTCGGGAGAAACAACAATGGAGCAACAAAAAAATATATACTTTTCTGGAAAGGTAACAGGAAATGAACTGGCCCCCACAGGATGCAGAACAAAATGGCGTCCGGATCGGGCCAGTCCAGGAAGAATCATTTCGGTTTGAAATCATCTTCCACGTCATTCAAGGGACACACACAGACTAATGACTCCATCTCCCCAGCGCAGAGTAAACACACATCAATCAGACCCAGCATGACTGATATGTTTAGTAAATAGTAGAGGAGGGGTTTTCTCACATTTTGAATGAACAGGCATCACTACCCTCATTGGGAGTCCAGGTTTGAATAAACATCTCTCTTGGGCTGGGGCTGAAACACTAACCAAACAAAACAAAATCAATGGCCATTTTCCATGTGATTGGAAGGTGTGTTGGGAGGGGGAGGGAAAGGAGAGGAGGTGAAGGAGAGAGGGGAGGGAGAGGAGAGGAGGTGAAGGAGAGAGGGGAGGGAGAGGAGAGGAGGTGAAGGAGAGAGGGGGGGAGGGAGAGGAGGTGAAGGAGAGAGGGGAGGGAGAGGAGGTGAACGAGAGAGGGGGGAGGAGAGGAGGTGAAGGAGAGAGGGGAGGGAGAGGAGGTGAAGGAGAGAGAAGAGGGAGGGGAGAGGAGGTGAAGGAGAGAAGGAGAAGGAGAGAGGGGGAGAGGAGGAGGGGAGGTGAAGGAGAGAGGGGAGGAGGAAGAGGGAGAGGAGGTGAAGGACAGGTGAGGGAGGGAGGGAGGAGAAGGAGAGAGGGGGAGGGAGAGAAGGAGAAGGAGAGAGGGGAGGGAGAGGAGGGGAGAGCGGGGGAGGAGAGGAGGTGAAGGAGAGAGAGGGAGGGAGAGGAGGTGAAGGAGAGAGGGGGAGGGAGAGGAGGTGAAGGAGAGGGGAGGGAGAGGAGGGGGAGGAGAGGAGGTGAAGGAGAGAGGGGAGGGAGAGGAGGTGAAGGAGAGAGAAGAGGAGGGGAGGGAGAGGAGAGAAGGAGAAGGAGAGAGGGGGGGGAGGGAGGAGGAGAGGAGGTGAAGGAGAGAGGGGGGGAGGAAGAGGGAGACAGGGGAGGGAGGAGAGGTGAGGGAGGGAGGGAGGGGAGGTGAAGGAGAGAGGGGGAGGGAGAGGAGGTGAAGGAGAGAGGGGAGGGAGAGGAGGTGAAGGAGAGAGGGGGGGGAGAGGAGAGGAGGTGAGGGAGAGAGGGGAGGGAGAGGGGGAGGGAAGGAAGAGGAGGAGGGAGAGGGGAGAGGGAGGAGGGAGAAGGAGAGAGGGGAGAGGAGAGGAGAGGGGAGGTGGAGAGGGGAGGAGGAGAGGAGAGGAGGTGAAGGAGAGAGGGAGGAGGGAGGGAGGGAGGTGAAGGAGAGGGAGGGGGAGGGAGAGGGAGGTGAAGGAGAGAGGGGAGGCAGAGGAGGTGAAGGAGAGAGGGGGAGGAGAGGAGGTGAAGGAGAGAGGGAGGGAGGAGGTGAAGGAGAGAGAGAGGAGGGAGGAGGGAGAGGAGGAAGGAGAGGAGAGGGAGAGGGAGGTGAAAGAGAGGGGGGAGGAAGAGGGAGAGGAGGTGAAGGACAGGTGAGGGAGGGAGGGAGGTAAAGGAGAGAGGGGAGAGGAGAGGAGGTGAAGGAGAGAGGGGAGGGAGAGGAGGTGAAGGAGAGAGGGGAGGCAGAGGAGGTGAAGGAGAGAGGGGGAGAGAGAGGAGGTGAAGGAGAGAGAGAGAGGAGGGGAGGGAGGGAGAGAAGGAGAAGGGAGGAGGGGAGGAGAGGAGGGGAAGGAGAGGAGGTGAAGGAGAGAGGGGAGGGAGAGGAGGTGAAGGAGAGGGGAGGGAGAGGAGTGAAGGAGAGAGGGGAGAGAGGAGTTGAAGGTGAAGGAGAGAGGGAGGGAGAGGGAGAGGAGTTGAAGGAGAGGGGGAGGCAGAGGAGGTGAAGGAGAGAGGGGAGAGAGAGGAGAGGAGGTGAAGGAGAGAGGGAGAGAGAGAGAGGAGGTGAAGGAGAGGGGTGGGAGAGGAGAGGAGGTGAAGGAGGGGAGGGAGGGAGAGGAGAGGAGGTGAAGGAGAGAGGGGAGGGAGAGGAGGTGAAGGAGAGAGGGGAGGCAGAGGAGTTGAAGGAGAGAGGGGAGGCAGAGGAGTTGAAGGAGAGAGGGGAGGCAGAGGAGGTGAAGGAGAGAGGGGAGGCAGAGGAGTTGAAGGAGAGCGGGGAGGCAGAGGAGGTGAAGGAGAGAGGGGTGGGAGAGGAGAGGAGGTGAAGGAGAGAGGGGAGGGAGAGGAGAGGAGGTGAAGGAGAGAGGGGAGGGAGAGGAGAGGAGGTGAAGGAGAGAGGGAGGGAGAGGAGGGAGAGGAGTAGAGAGGGGTGGGGGAGGAGAGGAGGTGAAGGAGAGAGGGGAGGGAGAGGAGAGGAGGTGAAGGAGAGAGGGGGAGAGGGAGGAGAGGAGGTGAAGGAGAGAGGGAGAGGGAGAGAGGTGAAGGAGAGAGGGGGAGAGGAGAGGAGGGAATGAGAGAGGGGGAGAGGAGAGGAGGTGAAGGAGAGGGGGGGGAGAGGAGAGGAGGTGAAGGAGAGAGGGGGAGAGGAGAGGAGGTGAATGAGAGAGGGGGAGAGGAGAGGAGGTGAAGGAGAGAGGGGAGAGGAGAGGAGGTGAAGGAGAGAGGGGGGGAGAGGAGAGGAGATGAAGGAGAGAGGGGAGAGGAGAGGAGGTGAAGGAGAGAGGGGTGGGGGAGGAGAGGAGGTGAAGGAGAGAGGGGGAGAAGAACAGGAATGATGAGAACAGGAACCAACAACAATTACACTACACATACTGTATAAATACACATCAATAAACAACAATTACACTACACATACTGTATAAACACATTAACCAACAACAATTACACTACACATTCTGTGAAGGAGATAAACACACATCAATAAACAACAATTACACTACATACTGATAAAGGGGGGAGGGAGAGGAGAGGAGGTGAAGTGGAGGTGAGGGGAGGGAGAGGAGAGGAGAGTGAAGGAGAGAGGGGGGGGAGGAGAGGAGGTGAAGGAGAGAGGGGGTGAGAGGAGAGGAGGTGAATGAGAAGGGGGTAGAGGAGAGGAGGTGAAGGAGAGAGGGGGTGGAGAGGAGAGGAGGTGAAGGAGAGAGGGGGGAGAGGAGAGGAGGTGAAGGAGAGAGGGGGAGAGGAGAGGAGGTGAAGGAGAGAGGGAGAGACCAGAGAGAAGATGAAGGAGAGAGGGGGAGAGGAGAGGAGGTGAAGGAGAGGACAGGGGAGAGGAGAGGAGGTGAAGGAGAGAGGGGGGGAGAGGAGAGGAGGTGAAGGAGAGAGGGAGAGAGGAGGGGTGAAGAGGTGGAAGAGAGAGGATGTGCATCTCTTTTACATATTTGTAGACTATTTGAGCAGTGAGTTTTTATTTCAGCTTTATTTACACAGTTGACGAAGAACAAATTCATATTTACAATGATGACCTGTCCAACACATTAACCAACAACAATTACACTACACATACTGTATAAACACACATGAATAAACAACAATTACACTACACATACTGTAGAAATACACATTAATAAACAACGATTACACTACACATACTGTATAAAAACACATCAATAAACAACAATTACACTACACATACTGTATAAACACACATCAATAAACAACAATTACACTACACATACTGTATAAACACACATCAATAAACAACAATTACACTACACATACTGTATAAACACACATCAATAAACAACAATTACACTACACATACTGTATAAACACACATCAATAAACAACAATTACACTACACATACTGTATAAATACACATTAACCAAAAACAATTACACAACCAGGGCAGACAGTGAACAGAGAGGGGTGAGTGTGGTGGGGGTACCTGTACCAGACAGGGAGAGAGGGGGGAGTGTGGTGGAGGTACCTGTACCAGACAGGGGGAGACAGACCAGGGCAGACAGTGAACAGAGAGAGGGGTGAGTGTGGTGGGGGTACCTGTACCAGACAGGGGAGACAGACCAGGGCAGACAGTGAACAGAGAGAGGGGTGAGTGTGGTGGGGGTAGATGGTGAACAGAGAGGGGTGAGTGTTGTGGAGGTACCTGTACCAGACAGGGAGAGACAGACCAGGGCAGACAGTGAACAGAGAGGGGGGAGTGTGGTGGAGGTACCTGTACCAGACAGGGAGAGACAGACCAGGGCAGACAGTGTACAGAGAGGGTTGAGTGTGGTGGAGGTACCTGTACCAGACAGGGAGAGACAGACCAGGGCAGACAGTGAACAGAGAGGGTTGAGTGTGGTGGAGGTACCTGTACCAGACAGGGGGAGACAGACCAGGGCAGACAGTGAACAGGTCGCCAGGTGGAATCCAAGCAGCAGTGCAGCAGGTAACAGGAGTAGGTGTCTCACTTGGGAGAAGCTTTTATTTCTGGAGGCAGGTTTCTTGTAGAAAAGGCCAGGTGGATGGTCTCTGAACAGCAGGAGGGGCCTTCAGAGGACGCTTCAAAGACTCCTGACACTTGTTGGGCCCAAAGGCCTCTACACCTTTCACTTCACACCTCAGTGCTGATTGAAGTTGTATCTGGTCTGTACTAGCAAGCCTGGCAGCCTTAACTCAGCATTCAGTCTCCGTAAAGTCAAATCTATCATTGTAATGTAAGTACTCTTCTTGGCTTTCAAAATAGCATCAGACCAAACACTGCTCACTCAGTTCCAGGATGGATGTTGTCCTCAGGTCTCTGCTGTTTGTTTGATATAACATCCTCTCTATAGCTTAGAAACTGGTATACCTTGGAAGTAGTCATCTATCCAGTTAATTTTGTCCAAGATTAAGTTGTCGGTTTGGAGTTTTGATTGGAGGTTAGCATCCTGTATATGTCCCTGTTGAAAAATTCAAGTTTATCTAACTCCAAATCCTATCCTTTTGTAAAAAATAAAAAATAATGTTGAAAAGTGTGAGAGTTCTCTCTCTCTCAATTACTATACTGCTTAGCTCTATTACGTTTCTTTTTATCCTAAAAAAAACTCCCTTGTCCTTGCCGATGACAAGCATACCCATAACATGATGCAGCCACCAGCATGCTTGAAATATGAAGAATGGTAGTCAGTGATGTGTTGTGTTGGATTTGCCCAAAATATAATGCTGTGTAGTCAAGACATAAAGCATTTTTCTTTGCCAAATGTTTTGTAGTTTTACACTCTGTCATTTAAATTAGTATTGTGGCTTAACTATAATGTTGTTGATCCATCCTCAGTTTTCTCTTATCACAGCCATTAAACTCTGTAACTGTTTTAAAATCACCATTGGCCTCATGGTGAAATCCCTGAGCGGTTTCCTTCCTCTCCGGCAACTAAGTTAGGAAGGACGCCTGTGTTTTTGTAGTGACTGGGTGTACTGATACACCATCCAAAGTTTAATGAATAACTTCACCAGGCTCAAAGGGATATTCATTGTCTGTTTTTTTACATTTTCACCCATCTACCAATAGGTGCCCCTCTTTGCGAGCTGGTTTGTGGTTGAATCTGTGTTTGAAATTCACTGCTCGACTGAGGGACCTTACAGATATGAGGTAGTCATTCAAAAGGCATGTTAATGAAATACTATTATTGCACACAGAGTGAGTCCATGCAACTAATTATGTGACTTGTTAAGCACATTTTACTCCTGAACTCATGTAGGTTTGCCATAACGAAGGATTGAAAACTTATTGGCTCAAGATATCTTCAAAGTATTTTTTTAAAATCAATCTGTAAACATTTCTAAAAACATATTTTGTGTAGGGCAGGGACACAAAACTCAATGTAATCTATTTAAAATTCAGGCTGTAACACAACATAATGTGTAATAATTTATGGTGTGTGAATACCAAGGCACTGTGTCTGTTGGCTCTCATATCACTTTATGACTGGCTGAAATGATTCCACAGGAAATGACAAGGCAAATAGGTCATTTTTCTAGAGTTACTTGGGTCGTTTCACAGTTGCAACAATCGTTCTGGTCACTGAGGATGTTGAAGGTGCCAGAGGCCAACACATTGGTACTTGTACCAGTTCCAGCCTTTACTGTTCTGTGAATCACATCACAGCTTGATACTCACACACTACTGTACTGACAGTCTCAGGAATAACGATCTCAGCCTGATACCCACACTACTGTACTGACAGTCTCAGAAATAAAGATCTCAGCCTGATACCCACACTACTGTACTGACAGTCTCAGAATAAAGATCTCAGCCTGATACCCACACTACTGTACTGACAGTCTCAGGAATAACGATCTCAGCCTGATACCCACACTACTGTACTGACAGTCTCAGAATAAGATCTCAGCCTGATACCCACACTACTGTACTGACAGTCTCAGTCTCAGGAATAAAAGATCTCAGCCTGATACCCACACTACTGTACTGACAGTCTCAGGAATAAAGATCTCAGCCTGATACCCACACTACTGTACTGACAGTCTCAGAATAAAGATCTCAGCCTGATACCCACACTACTGTACTGACAGTCTCAGGAATAACGATCTCAGCCTGATACCCACACTACTGTACTGACAGTCTCAGGAATAAAAGATCTCAGCCTGATACCCACACTACTGTACTGACAGTCTCAGGAATAACGATCTCAGCTTGATACTCACACTACTGTACTGACAGTCTCAGGAATAAAGATCTCAGCCTGATACCCACACTACTGTACTGACAGTCTCAGGAATAAGGATCTCTGGCTATGTCTCAAATTGCACCCTATTCCCTATATAGAGCAGTACTTTGACAAGGGACCTATTCCCGATATAGAGCACTACTTTGACAAGGGCCCTATTCTCTGTATAGAACACTACTGTTGACAAGGGCCCTATTCTCTATATAGAACACTACTGTTGACAAGGGCCCTATTCCCTATAGAACACTACTGTTGACAAGGGCCCTATTCCCTATATAGAACAGTGTTGACAAGGACCCTAATCCCTTAGGTGCCATTTGGGAGGCACACACTGTGTCTGTAAAGCCGCACCTTTAATAGCACCTAGAATACTTCAAAGGGCCGCTTGTAGGGTAAAGGCCAAGGCCAACTGTTCTCCATTGTTTAGCTGGACTGCAATCCCCTGAAGGTTAGGTTGCTGTATGACCATGTGGGTCTGACCTGACCTAGATTCATCAGATAACCAATGACCTCCTTTGTAATACAGTGCTGAGTGGGACAACAATATATATGATTTAGGGAGAAAAAAACAGATACCATTTTTATTGTTTTTATCTTGTTTGATCTGATTTGAAGGGGTTGTTTATGACAGAGATGGGGGACGGGCCAAGTGAGGAACTTGGGTATAATGTGTTTTAAAAGTTAGTTTCTTTGTGTGAAATGTGTTTTAATGACCCCCATCAAGGTCTATAGGGAGAAGCCATTGTTGCTGTCTAACTGATCAGTGCGGCTCTGAGCCTCCCACAGCAAATGTGTCACTGCTGAATTCATGACAAGTCCATTGTGTCCATGGTTACAACATTCCAGCCCACTTGCCCAAAATGTCCTGGTTTTCCAGAAATTCCAATTGGAAGTTTCCCAGGATGAAGAGGAAATCCTGTAATCCTCCAAAATTATTTTTGGGGAAAAAACCACTGAATTTTGGGACAGCTTGAAATGTTTTTATGTAACAAAAATTAAAATGTACCAACCAGAATGTTGTAACCCTTAATGATCTATTGTGCCTGTAGTGTAGACTGATGAATTGATTGTCGTAGTCTACCTTTGATGGAGATTGGGGATTCATAGAGGGATGGTTTTATTTTAAAGGTCTAACGTCACCATGCTAGAAGTGATATATACACGTGTTGTACACGATGCTGGCCCAAGATTGACCCCAATGCTTCCCACAGTTGTGCCAAGTTGGCTGGATGTCCTTTGGGTGCTGGACCATTCTTGATACACACGCGAAACTGTTGAGCGGAAAACCAGCAGCGTTACAGTTCTGACCAAACCCGTGCACCTGGCACCTACTACCAAACCCGGTGCACCTGGCACCTACTACCAAACCCAGTGCACCTGGCACCTACTACAAACCCGGTGCACCTGGCACCTACTACAAACCCGTGCACCTGGCACCTACTACCAAACCCAGTACCTGGCACCTACACAACCCGCTACTACCAAACCCGGTGCACCTGGCACCTACTGGTGCACCTGGTACAAACCCGTGCACCTGGCACCTACTACTACAAACCAGGTGCACCTGGTTACACCTGGCACCTACTACCAAACCCGGTGCACCTGGCCTGGCACCTACTACCAAACCCGGTGCACCTGGCACCTACAAAACCAGGTGCACCTGGCACCTACTACCAAACCAGGTGCACCTGGCACCTACTACCAAACCAGGTGCACCTGGCACCTATTACCAAACCAGGCACCTGGCACCTACTACCAAACCAGGTGCACCTGGCACCTACTACCAAACCCGGTGCACCTGGCACCTACTACCAAACCCGTGCACCTGGCACCTACTACAAACCAGGTGCACCTGGCACCTACTACTGTAAACCCGGTGCACCTGGCACCTACTACCAAACCCGGTGCACCTGGCACCTACTACCAAACCAGGTGCACCTGGCACCTACTACCAAACCCGCACCTGGCACCTACTACCAAACCCGGTGCACCTGGCACCTACTACCAAACCAGGTGCACCTGGCACCTACTACCAAACCAGGTGCACCTGGCTCCTACCAAACCCGGTGCACCTGGTGGTGCACCTGGCACCCAAACCCGGTACCTGGCACCTACTAAAACCCGGTGCACCTGGCACCTACTACCAAACCAGGTGCACCTGGCACCTACTACCAAACCAGGTGCACCTGGCACCTACTACCAAACCCGGTGCACCTGGCACCTACTACCAAACCAAGGTGCACCTGGCACCTACTACCAAAAACCAGGTTGGCACCTACTACAATACCCCATTCAAAGGTACTTAAATCTTTTGTCTTGTCCATTCACCCTCTGATTGGCACACAAACACAATCCATGTCTCCGTTGTCTCAAGACTTAAAACTCCCATCTTTAACCCGTCTCCCCCCTTCATCTACACTGATTGAAGTGGATTTAACAGGTGACATCAATAAGGATCATAGCTTCTTTCACCTGGATTCACCTGGTCAGTCTACGTCATGGAAAGAGCAGGTGTTCCTAATGTTTTGTACGCTCAGTTTATATCTTAGAGTTTGAACGAGAAGAAATCTGAGCGAAACCCTCTTCGATTGAAGAAAAATGTGTAAATGTCCCAGGTGTGAGGAAAAAGCCCCTTAATTACTGTGCATGCTTTGCCCTATTGGAGTGTTGCTAAGATTGATTCATGGAGCAATGTGAGTTGCTTGGTTTATAACCCTGGTTTTGGTGTTTGAGGTTGTGGCCTCCCAGGTTTAAGAGGCAGGTGAGAGGGGAACCCAATGGTTTGAAGCTGTGGCTCTCCCAGGGGAAGAGGCAGGTGAGAGAGGAACCTATTGTGCTTGAAGCCCTCCCAGGAAGAGGCAGGTGAGAGGGGAACGTGTTTGAAGCTGTGGCTCTCAGGGGAAGAGGCAGGTGAGAGAGGCACCTATTGTGTTTGAAGCTGTGGCCTCCCAGGGGAAGAGGCAGGTGAGAGAGGAACCTATTGTGTTTGAAGCTGTGGCCTCCCAGGGGAAGAGGCAGGGGTGAGAGAGGAACCTATTGTGTTTGGAGGGAAGAGGCAGGTGAGAGAAGGAACCCACGGTGTTTGAGGTTGTGGCCTCCCAGGGGAAGAGGCAGGTGAGAGAGGAACCTATTGTGTTTGAAGCTGTGGCCTCCCAGGGGAAGAGGCAGGTGAGAGGGACCTATTGTGTTTGAAGCTGTGGCCTCCCAGGGGAAGAGGCAGGTGAGAGAGAACCCATTGTGTTTAGCCCCTCCCAGGGAAGAGGCAGGTGAGAGAGGAACCTATTGTGTTTGAAGCTGTGGCCTCCCAGGGAAGAGGCAGGTGAGAGAGGAACCTATTGTGTTTGAAGCTGTGGCCTCCCCAGGGGAAGAGGGAGAGGAACCCAGGTGTGGCCTCCCCAGGGGAAGAGGCAGGTGAGACCTATTGTGTTTGAAGCGGTCCTAGGAAGAGGTTTGAGGTTGTGGCCTCCCAGGGGAAGAGGCAGGTGAGAGGGGAACCTACGATATTGTCAGAGCTCCGTAGGGAAGCCTTGGTCTTTTGCTAAGGGAAGTATTACCTTGATGAAATAACAATTTGAGTTAAAGACGATGTAGAAATGTTTTCCTCCAACGGCGCTGCAAACCGGTTTCTGTAATGATGTAATAATCTCTGTGTGGTGTTATCCTCTATTTGTGCTGACGATACATCGCTGTGGAAACCTGAACCTGGGAGAGAAATGAATTCAACTGTGACATGGCCTCTTCTCCTTCTCATGTTCCTCCACTCTACCCTGGAAGAACCTGTGTAGCCAATGGGAGAAGTGTTCTTCACACTCTTGGTGTAAACCCAGAGTGGTGTAGTTGGATCTATGGTACTGGACTGAGTTTAGTCACAGCCCCTCTCAGTCAGGGTGGTGTAGTTGGATCTATGGTACTGGACTGAGTTTAGTCACAGCCCCTCTCAGTCAGGGTGCGGTAGTTGGATCTATGCTACTGGACTGAGTTTAGTCACAGCCCTCTCAGTCAGGGTGGTGGGACTAGTTGGATCTATGGTACTGGACTGAGTTTAGTCACAGCCCTCTCAGTCAGGGTGGTGTAGTTGGATCTATGGTACTGGACTGAGTTTAGTCACAGCCCTCTCAGTCAGGGTGGTGTAGTTGGATCTATGGTACTGGACTGAGTTTAGTCACAGCCCTCTCTCAGTCAGGGTGGTGTAGTTGGATCTATGCTACTGGACTGAGTTTAGTCACAGCCCCTCTCAGTCAGGATGGTGTAGTTGGATCTATGCTAGTTGGAGTCAGGGTGGTGTAGTTGGATCTATGGTACTGGACTGAGTTTAGTCACAGCCCCTCAGTCAGTCAGGTGGTGTAGTTGGATCTATGCTACTGGACTGAGTTTAGTCACAGCCCCTCTCAGTCAGGTGGTGTAGTTGGATCTATGGTACTGGACTGAGTTTAGTCACAGCCCCTCTCAGTCAGGGTGGTGTAGTTGGATCTATGGTACTGGACTGAGCGAGTCACAGCCCCTCTCAGTCAGGGTGGTGTAGTTGGATCTATGGTACTGGACTGAGTTTAGTCACAGCCCCTCTCAGTCAGGGTGGTGTAGTTGGATCTATGGTACTGGACTGAGTTTAGTCACAGCCCCTCTCAGTCAGGGTGGTGTAGTTGGATCTATGGTACTGGACTGAGTTTAGTCACAGCCCCTCTCAGTCAGGGTGGTGTAGTTGGATCTATGGTACTGGACTGTCAGTTTAGTCACAGCCCCTCTCAGTCAGGGTGGTGTAGTTGGATCTATGGTACTGGACTGAGTTTAGTCACAGCCCCACTCAGTCAGGGTGGTGTAGTTGGATCTATGGTACTGGACTGAGTTTAGTCACAGCCCTCTCAGTCAGGGTGGGGTCTCAGTTGGATCTATGGTACTGGACTGAGTTTAGTCACAGCCCTCTCAGTCAGGATGGGACATGGACATAAGGTACTGGACAGGTTTAGTCACAGCCCCTCTATAGGTCCCCTGGTGCCAATATGTTGCTTGGACTGAGTTTAGCCCTGAACTCCTTGGAATCTAATAGTTGGATCTATGGTACCCAGAGTGGGTCACCCCCTCTCAGTAACATTGGAATTATTGGACATCTATGGTTTACAATGGACTGAGTTTAAGTCTGGCCCCTGGCTCTGTGTAACTGTGATCAGCTTCCTCCCTGACTTCTGTGTAACTGTGTCTATATTCCTCCCTGCTCTGTGTAACTGTGTTCATATTCCTCCCTGGCTCTGTGTAACTCTGTGTAACTGTGTTCATATTCCTCCCTGGCTCTGTGTAACTCTGTGTAACTGTGTTCATATTCCTCCCTGGCTCTGTGTAACTGTGTTCATATTCCTCCCTGGCTCTGTGTACCTCTGTGTAACTCTGTGTAACTGTGTTCATATTCCT
>NC_060186.1:3275110-3285110 GCF_021184085.1 Oncorhynchus gorbuscha
GCTGTTATTAGATTCCAAGTGGAAACAGAGCCATCCAAGCGCACAAGGGCAGAGCCCCAGCATGTGGCCTTGCCTATGCACACTGAGCCGGAGAGGGCTGTGATCAGTTTCAGTTCAGTGCTCATAGACCAATCTCATTGTCACTCCCGACCGAGGGGTGACTAAATCCAGTCCAGTACCATGTCACCCGAGCTGAGAGGTGGGTGACTGGTCCCCAGTTCAGTAGCATAGACTAAACTGAGCCACCACCGCGAGGCTGTGACTAGTCTCAACTAGTACCATAACTACACACTCTGATGAGAGGGGCTGTGACTGCCCTGTCTGTGCACCATAGACACGATTGAGAGGGGGCTGTGACTACCAGTTCAGGCTGTGACTAAACTCAAGTTCAGGCTCATGACACCACACTCGAGCTGAGAGGCTGTACCAGTCCAGTACCATATTCCCGGACCGAGAGGCTGTGATTCTCGCTCCTCAGTCCAGTACCATACTCCACAGGCCAGACTAAACTCGTCCAGCACATAGACCCAATTCACAATGGGGCTGTACCAAACCTCAGTCTCAGTACCATGCACTGTCCAGTCCGCTCCCGACTGAGGGGGTTAGTCCAGTCCAGTACCAGACCCACCCACATCAGGGGCGATTTAAATGTCTCAGTAAATATAGATTCAATTACTTTCGAGAGGGGCATGTGACTCACCAGTAATATAGACCCAATTGATATCTTCCAGAGGCTGTGACAACTGTCCAGTAATACAGATTCACCACATTCCTGACAGGGCTGTGACTAAACTCAGCACATGACCCAAATCATACTGCTGTGATCAAATGTCTAGTAGTATAGACAATTAGCACACTGACTGAGGCCAGATTAAACTCGTCCAGTACCATAGATCCAACCACTTCGGCCAGACACCCTCAGTCCAGTACCATAGATCCACCACACACTCCCGAGCCAGGCCAGACTAAACTTCAGTTCAGTAAAGAGCAGATCTCAACTACTACTCCTGACTGTACAGACTGGGCCCAGTTCAGTACACATCATTCCCGACTGAGAGGGGGCTGTGATCAGCCCCAGTCCAGTACCATACACTCCCGACCGAGAGGGCTGTGACTAAACTCAGTCCAGTAGCAGCTGGTGATCCATCCACACCACTCCCGACTGCCAGGCCAGATTCACTCAGTCCAGTAGCAGATCCAACTACACCACCCCGGAGCTGCACCAAACCTCAAACCAGTAGCAGCTAGACCATCCACGCACTTCACTGGGCCAGACTAAACTCAGTGTCCAGTAGCAGATCTGTCTGTCAGCACCAACCAGTTCAGTACCATAGATCCAGGATCACTGACTGAGAGGCTGTGACTGTCCAGTACTATACATACCACCTCCTGACAGAGAGGCTGTGACTAAAATTTCAGTTCAGTACCATACATCTGTCTACACTCACTTTCGACTGAGAGGCTGTGATCAAACCAGTCCAGTAATATAGATTCAATTACACATATCCTCAGTCCAAAATATAGACTAATAGCACACCCTGACAGAGGCTGCATTAAACTCAGTTCAGCACATAGACCCACCAGGGGCTGTGACTACCAGTCCAGTACCATGATAACTGACACACTCACCACACCACTTCGACTGAGAGAAGTTGTGATTAAACTGTCCAGCACATAGATCTAATTGTTGTTCATCCTTTGCTGTGATTAAACTCAGTCCACTATACATCCAACCATACCACTCGACAACAGGCTGTACTACCACCCAACTACACACTCCTCGACTGAGAGGGCCGTGACTCAACCGTCCAGTACCATAGATCCAACCACATCGGGCTGTACCAAACTCAGTCCAGTACATAGACCAACTGTCACCACCCCGATTAGCTGTGACTAACTCGTCCACAGTGTCATACACCCAACTACACCACTCGACTGAGTAGGGCAGACTGCCCCTCAGCCCAGCACATAGACCCACAAACTGTTCTCGACAGGGGCTGTGACCAGTCCGTTCAGTAGATTCAGACTAACCAGTTCAGTAGCAGCGACACTCAACCACACACTCGACGCAGGGGCTGTGACCAAACTCAAACCAGTTCAACTATCGCACCTCGACTGAGAGGGCTGTGACTAAACTCAGTCCAAGAATTGCCGCACTGACTGAGAGTGACAAACCAGTACCAGAACACCATACCTCGATTGAGAGAAGGTGACTAACCAGGTCCAGTACATAGATCTATCTGACACACTTTAGGGGTTGCACTAAACTCAGTTCAGTATAGATTCATCTGAAGACCAATTTCGACTGAGGGGTTGCAGAGCTCAAATTCAGTCTGTAGCATAGACCCATCCAGCACTGACTGAGAGGTTGTGACTATCCAAATTCAGTACCACAACCACACACTGACAGCATGAGCCTCGTCCAGTCCAGTAACATAGACACTACTCTGGCTTATTTTCCCAAGGCTTTCCAGGGTAGGAGTGAGTGAACATGAGAAGATAAACACATTCTTTGTGTTTCAATAGAGCCAGTTAAAGAACATTACAGAGTAGGAACTGAGTTTAGCTGCTGGAGGAGTGGCTTAGTTGAGTCGTTTTTTGACCTCACTGTTATTTCATCAAGGTACATTTTTGCTAAACTGCTTCCTGTTTGCTTCCGACATCGTAGCTCCTCTCACTGCTTCTTCCCTGGGAGTCAATAACCAGCCCACCAGGCTCTTCCCACCTGCCTTCTGCCAAACACACAGGTTCCTCTCTCCGCCTCTGCAGCCACATTGTGCCTGCCTCTTCCTCGGGAGCTTAGTCAACACATTGAGTTTCTCTGAGGTTGACTGAAGCCAAACAGCTACTCACTGTTCTTCCAGTCATTACAAACACAGTTCTCTCTCACCTGCCTCTTCGGGAGGCCATTGTGCTTCAACACAATAGGCTCCTCACCTGGAGAGTTATTAAAGCCAAACACACAGTTCCTCTTCACTGCCTCTTCGGGGAAGTTTCACAACACGTAGGTCTTCACCTGCCTTCTTTCTAGGTCATTGTGTTCTCTTCCCTGCCGCCAACACACAGTTTCTCACTGCCTTCCCTGAAGCCACAGCTTCAAACACAGCTCACCTCTTCTGGGAAGCCACAGCTTCAAACACAAGCCAGGTTCTTTCGGGAGCCACAAATACAAGAATTTCCGTTACAAACACGAATGCCTTCTGTGCCTGGGAGGCCATACCAAACAGTTAGGAAACCAGGGAAACGGCACCACATTGCCCATGAATAACACAGCAACACTTCCAATAGCATGTCAGCCAATAGGCTTCTTTCATACCTGACATCATTTTTTTTCATCGGTTTTCGCCAGATTTTCTTCGTTAAACTTGTTATAACCGAGCGCATGAATACACTATTTATCGATCGACCGTGGTTATTGGCATCATGTAGAGAAGATGGGAGTTTTGCCTGGTGGATTGTGTTTGTGTGGCGGTTTGTATAGGTTTTTTTGTCAAGTTTGGTAGGTATTACCGGGCTGCAGGTGCCAGGCCGGGTTTGGTAGTAGGTGCCAGGTGCACCGGTTTGGTAGTAGTGAGCCAGGTCCTGGCCTAAGTAGTAGGTGCCAGGTGCTGGTTTGGCAGGTGGTGCCAGGTGCACGGTTTGCAGTAGTGCCAGGTTTGGTGGTGTTGCAGTACCTGGCAGGTGCCAGTAATCGTGGCCAGGTAGGTGCCAGAGTACCGGCTGCAGTAGTTGCAAGGCACTGGCTTGGGTAGCACAAAGTACCGGCCTGGCAGCAGTTTGCGCGTGGCTTGCAGACAAGGCCGTGCCTGGCAGTGCGCCTCAGGCACCTCGGTCACAGGCTGAGTCAGCACCTGGCAGTATGGCACAGCAGCCTGCCTAAAGGTGCCAGGCACCTCGGCTCAGTAGGTGAGCCATACCGGCCTGGGCAGCAGGTCAGGCGGCCTGCCTGTAGTGGATTGCAGAATCGGTTTGGCAGGCCAGGTGCACTCGGGTTTGCAGCAGGTGCACCTGGTTTGTAGGTGTTGCAGTACCGGGTTTGCAGTGGTATGGGTGCACGTTTGGTAGTGTACAGCACGTGCGTATACAGGTGCCAGGCACTGGGTTTGCAGTAGCACGGGCCTAGCAGGTGCCAGGTCGATCGCAACTGTATACAGCCACGCCACAGTGCTCGTGTGTATCAAGACACTGTCATGATGAGTAGACTCCAGTTTGAGAATTCGTCTCATCGTGTAGATTGATGATTAACACTGAATAACACAGGTATAATAGATTGGTGCTATATTATTTGTTGGGAGATTTGGTTTTTTACGATAAACATTCAGTTACACCAAATTTTCGTATTCTCAAAATACTTGAGATTACAGGATTCATCTGGGAGCCTAATTGAAAACCAGGACATTTGGTGCGAACGGAATGTTCATGGGATACAATGGACCTGTCACAACTAAGCATGTCCATTGTGTCCATGGTTACAACATTCCGTTCACTTGCCCAAAATGTCCTGGTTTTCCAGAAATTCCAATTGGAAGTTTCCCAGGATGAAGAGGAAATCCTGTAATCCTCCAAAATTATTTTTGGGGAAAACCACTGAATTTTGGGACAGCTTGAAATGTTTTTATGTAACAAAAAATTAAAATGTACCAACCAGAATGTTGTAACCCTTAATGATCTATTGTGCCTGTAGTGTAGACTGATGAATTGATTGTCGTAGTCTACCTTTGATGGAGATTGGGGATTCATAGAGGGATGGTTTTATTTTAAAGGTCTAACGTCACCATGCTAGAAGTGATATATACACGTGTTGTACACGATGCTGGCCCAAGATTGACCCCAATGCTTCCCACAGTTGTGCCAAGTTGGCTGGATGTCCTTTGGGTGCTGGACCATTCTTGATACACACGCGAAACTGTTGAGCGTGAAAAACCCAGCAGCGTTACAGTTCTTGACTCAAACCCGGTGCACCTGGCACCTACTACCAAACCCGGTGCACCTGGCACCTACTACCAAACCCAGTGCACCTGGCACCTACTACCAAACCCGGTGCACCTGGCACCTACTACCAAACCCGGTGCACCTGGCACCTACTACCAAACCCAGTGCACCTGGCACCTACTACCAAACCCGGTGCACCTGGCACCTACTACCAAACCCGGTGCACCTGGCACCTACTACCAAACCAGGTGCACCTGGCACCTACTACCAAACCCGGTGCACCTGGCACCTACTACCAAACCCGGTTCACCTGGCACCTACTACCAAACCAGGTGCACCTGGCACCTACTACCAAACCCGGTGCACCTGGCACCTACTACCAAACCAGGTGCACCTGGCACCTACTACCAAACCAGGTGCACCTGGCACCTACTACCAAACCAGGTGCACCTGGCACCTACTACCAAACCAGGTGCACCTGGCACCTACTACCAAACCAGGTGCACCTGGCACCTACTACCAAACCCGGTGCACCTGGCACCTACTACCAAACCCGGTGCACCTGGCACCTACTACCAAACCAGGTGCACCTGGCACCTACTACCAAACCCGGTGCACCTGGCACCTACTACCAAACCCGGTGCACCTGGCACCTACTACCAAACCAGGTGCACCTGGCACCTACTACCAAACCCGGTGCACCTGGCACCTACTACCAAACCCGGTGCACCTGGCACCTACTACCAAACCAGGTGCACCTGGCACCTACTACCAAACCAGGTGCACCTGGCTCCTACTACTGCAAACCCGGTGCACCTGGCACCTACTACCAAAACCCGGTGCACCTGGCACCCACTAATAAACCCAGCACCTGGCACCTACTACCAAACCTCGTGCAATTCTGGCACCTACTACCAAACCAGGTGCACCTGGCACCTACTACCAAACCAGGTGCACCTGGCACCTACTACCAAACCCAGGTGACCGCACCTGGCACCTAACTACTACCAAACCAGGTGCACCTGGCACCTACTACCAAACCAGGTGCCTGGCACCTACTACAATACCCCATTCAAAGGTACTTAAATCTTTGTCTTGTCCATTCACCTCTGATTGCACACAAACACAATCCATGTCTCCGTTGTCTCAAGACTTAAAACTCCCATCTTTAACTCCGTCTCCTCCCCTTCATCTACACTGATTGAAGTGGATTTAACAGGTGACATCAATAAGGGATCATAGCTTCTTTCACCTGGATTCACCTGGTCAGTCTACGTCATGGAAAGAGTGTGAGTTGCTTGGTTTATAACCCTGGTTTCCTGTGTTTGAGGTTGTGGCCTCCCAGGTTTAAGAGGCAGGTGAGAGGGAACCTACGGTGTTTGAAGCTGTGGCCTCCCAGGGGAAGAGGCAGGTGAGAGAGGAACCTATTGTGTTTGAAGCTGTGGCCTCCCAGGGAAGAGGCAGGTGAGAGGGGAACCTATTGTGTTTGAAGCTGTGGCCTCCCAGGGGAAGAGGCAGGTGAGAGAGGAACCTATTGTGTTTGAAGCTGTGGCCTCCCAGGGGAAGAGGCAGGTGAGAGAGGAACCTATTGTGTTTGAAGCTGTGGCCTCCCAGGGGAAGAGGCAGGTGAGAAGGAACCTATTGTGTTTGAGGCTGTGGCCTCCCAGGGGAAGAGGCAGGTGAGAGGGAACCTACGGTGTTTGAGGTTGTGGCCTCCCAGGGGAAGAGGCAGGTGAGAGAGGAACCTATTGTGTTTGAAGCTGTGGCCTCCCAGGGGAAGAGGCAGGTGAGAGGGAACCTATTGTGTTTGAAGCTGTGGCCTCCCAGGGGAAGAGGCAGGTGAGAGAGGAACCTATTGTGTTTGAAGCTGTGGCCTCCCAGTGGAAGAGGCAGGTGAGAGAGGAACCTATTGTGTTTGAAGCTGTGGCCTCCCAGGGGAAGAGGCAGGTGAGAGAGGAACCTATTGTGTTTGAAGCTGTGGCCTCCCAGGGGAAGAGGCAGGTGAGAGAGGAACCTATTGTGTTTGAAGCTGTGGCCTCCCAGGGGAAGAGGCAGGTGAGAGAGGAACCTATTGTGTTTGAAGCTGTGGCCTCCCAGGGGAAGAGGCAGGTGAGAGGGGAACCTACGGTGTTTGAGGTTGTGGCCTCCCAGGGGAAGAGGCAGGTGAGAGGGGAACCTACGATATTGTCAGAGCTCCGTAGGAAGCCTTGGTCTTTGCTAAGGGAAGTATTACCTTGATGAAATAACAATTTGAGTTAAAGACGATGTAGAAATGTTTTCCCTCCAACGGCGCTACAAACCGGTTTCTGTAATGATGTAATAATCTCTATGTGTGGTGTTATCCTCTATTTGTGCTGACGATACATCGGCTGTGGAAACCTGAACCTGGGAGAGAAATGAATTCAACTGTGACATGGCCTCTTCTCCTCTTCTCATGTTCCTCCACTCTACCCTGGAAGAACCTGTGTAGCCAATGGGAGAAGTGTTCTTCACACTCTTGGTGTAAACCCAGAGTGGTGTAGTTGGATCTATGGTACTGGACTGAGTTTAGTCACAGCCCCTCTCAGTCAGGGTGGTGTAGTTGGATCTATGGTACTGGACTGAGTTTAGTCACAGCCCCTCTCAGTCAGGGTGCGGTAGTTGGATCTATGCTACTGGACTGAGTTTAGTCACAGCCCCTCTCAGTCAGGGTGGTGTAGTTGGATCTATGCTACTGGACTGAGTTTAGTCACAGCCCCTCTCAGTCAGGGTGGTGTAGTTGGATCTATGGTACTGGACTGAGTTTAGTCACAGCCCCTCTCAGTCAGGGTGGTGTAGTTGGATCTATGGTACTGGACTGAGTTTAGTCACAGCCCCTCTCAGTCAGTTTAGTTGGATCTATGCTACTGGACTGAGTTTAGTCACAGCCCTCTCAGTCAGGGTGCGGTAGTTGGATCTATGCTACTGGACTGAGTTTAGTCACAGCCCCTCTCAGTCAGGGTGGTGTAGTTGGATCTATGCTACTGGACTGAGTTTAGTCACAGCCCCTCTCAGTCAGGGTGGTGTAGTTGGATCTATGCTACTGGACTGAGTTTAGTCACAGCCCCTCTCAGTCAGGGTGGTGTAGTTGGATCTATGGTACTGGACTGAGTTTAGTCACAGCCCCTCTCAGTCAGGGTGGTGTAGTTGGATCTATGGTACTGGACTGAGTTTAGTCACAGCCCCTCTCAGTCAGGGTGGTGTAGTTGGATCTATGCTACTGGACTGAGTTTAGTCACAGCCCCTCTCAGTCAGGGTGGTGTAGTTGGATCTATGGTACTGGACTGAGTTTAGTCACAGCCCCTCTCAGTCAGGGTGGTGTAGTTGGATCTATGGTACTGGACTGAGTTTAGTCACAGCCCCTCTCAGTCAGGGTGGTGTAGTTGGATCTATGCTACTGGACTGAGTTTAGTCACAGCCCCTCTCAGTCAGGGTGGTGTAGTTGGATCTATGGTACTGGACTGAGTTTAGTCACAGCCCCTCTCAGTCAGGATGGTGTAGTTGGATCTATGGTACTGGACTGAGTTTAGTCACAGCCCCTCTCAGTCAGGGTGGTGTAGTTGGATCTATGGTACTGGACTGAGTTTAGTCACAGCCCTCTCAGTCAGGTGGTGTAGTTGGATCTATGGTACTGGACTGAGTTTAGTCACAGCCCCTCTCAGTCAGGGTGGTGTAGTTGGATCTATGGTACTGGACTGAGTTTAGTCACAGCCCCTCTCAGTCAAGTTGGATCTATGGTACTGGACTGAGTTTAGTCACAGCCCCTCTCAGTCAGGGTGGTGTAGTTGGATCTATGGTACTGGACTGAGTTTAGTCACAGCCCCTCTCAGTCAGGGTGGTGTAGTTGGATCTATGGTACTGGACTGAGTTTAGTCACAGCCCCTCTCAGTCAGGGTGGTGTAGTTGGATCTATGGTACTGGACTGAGTTTAGTCACAGCCCCTCTCAGTCAGGGTGGTGTAGTTGGATCTATGGTACTGGACTGAGTTTAGTCACAGCCCCTCTCAGTCAGGGTGCGGTAGTTGGATCTATGCTACTGGACTGAGTTTAGTCACAGCCCCTCTCAGTCAGGGTGCTCTGTGTAACTGAGTTTGGTCACAGCCCCTCAGTCATGGTCCTATGCTACTGGACTGACACAGCCCCTCTGTCAGGGTGGTGTAGTTGGACTGTGTTACTGGACTGATATTCCTCCCTATGGTACTGGACTGAGTTTAACAGCCCCCTCTCAGTCAGGGTGGTGTAGTTGGATCTATGGTACTGGACTGAATTTAGTCACAGCCCCTCTCAGTGGGTCTGTTGTAACTGGACTGAGTTTAGTCACAGCCCTCTCAGTCAGGGTGGTGTAGTTGGATTCTGGACTGAGTTTAGTCCAGCCCCTCTCAGTCAGGGTGGTGTCTTGTGTAACTGGACTGTTTATCCAGCCCTCTCAGTCAGGGTGTGTAACTTGGATCTATGCTACTGGACTGAGTTTAGTCACAGCCCTCTCAGTCAGGGTGTGTAACTGTGGTTCTGGACTGATTTAGTCACAGCCCCTCTCAGTCAGGGTGGTGTAGTTGGATCTGGTACTGGACTGTGTTTATTCACTCCCCTCTCAGTCTGGTGTAACTCTGTGTAACCCCTGTCAAGGGTGGTGTGTTGGATCTATGGTACTGGACTGTTTAACTGTGTTCAGGGTGGTGTAGTTGGATCAGAGTTTAGTCACAGCCCTCTCAGTCAGGGTGGTGTAACTCCTGGACTGGTTTAGTCACAGCCCTCTCAAGGGTGGTGTACTATGGTACTGGACTGAGTTTAGTCACACCCTCTCAGTCAGGGTGGTGTAGTTGGATCTATGGTACTGGACTGAGTTTAGTCACAGCCCCTCTCAGTCAGGGTGGTGTAGTTGGATCTATGGTACTGGACTGAGTTTAGTCACAGCCCCTCCCAGTCAGGGTGGTGTACTATGGTACTGGACTGAGTTTAGTCACAGCCCCTCCCAGTCAGGGTGGTGTAGTTGGATCTATGGTACTGGACTGGTTTAGTCTCCCCTCTCAAACAACTGGTGTAGTTGGATC
>NC_060186.1:3290110-3297610 GCF_021184085.1 Oncorhynchus gorbuscha
AACTCTGTAACTGTTTTAAAATCACCATTGGCCTCATGGTGAAATCCCTGAGCGGTTTCCTTCCTCTCCGTCAACTAAGTTAGGAAGGACGCCTGTGTTTTTGTAGTGACTGGGTGTACTGATACACCATCCAAAGTGTAATTAATAACTTCCATATGCACAAAGGGATATTCAATGTCTGTTTTTTTACATTTTCACCCATCTACCAATAGGTGCCCCTCTTTGCGAGCTGGTTTGTGGTTGAATCTGTTTGAAATTCACTGCTCGACTGAGGGACCTTACAGATATGAGGTAGTCATTCAAAGGCATGTTAATTAAATACTATTATTGCACACAGAGTGAGTCCATGCAACTTTATTATGTGACTTGTTAAGCACATTTTTACTCCTGAACTGATTTAGGCCATAACAAAATGAGTTACATACTTATTGACTCAAGACATTTCAGCTTCACATTTTTATTTAAAAAAAATCTAAAAACATAATTCCACTTTGACATCAAGGGGTATTGTGTGCAGGCTAGTGAATCTAAAATCTAAATGTAATCCGTTTTAAATTCAAACTGTAACTCAACAAAATGTGGGAAAAGTCAAGAGGTGTGAATCCTCTCTGAAGGCTGTGTTGGTGATCCCAGCACAAACATCTAACTTCCCACAGCAATGACGGAACCAACATCTTCAAAGACGGGAATTCATAAAATGACACACCAAACAAATTGCCCATTTTCTTTGTAAAAACCAATAACATATTAAAACCCCGCTCAGAACAAGGACTTTTGATCGTATTAGTAAGATAATAAAATTTGTCCATATTGTTTTGTTTAAAATACTGACACGTGTCCTTCTCTTTAAAAACCTCAAGCTTTCATACGGTTCATTTGCTTTCTATTATTTATTTATTTTTTCATATCCAAAACCTCGCAATCAAATCCTATAAACTACGTTAGATGTAGTCAGAAATCATCATTATCACCAGACCGGTGCCACAGAATAAAGAGGCATCTCTTGTAGTAGTGGTGTGGTGGAAAGAAAACCCAGGGGATTTGCAGTAGACCAGAGGTTCCTCTAGAGGTTCCTCTCCCAGTCTGCTCCTCTGGAGTCGACGAGCAAAAAAAACCTACAGAATTGTATAATTACCTCTTTGATGAAGCCATCAATTAACAATTTAGCTTGATTGCCGCAATTTGGTTTGACTGAGTTGCATACAGTGTTGTTTTAGGCCCTGGTCTATAGCCCTCATGAAATAGGAACAGTTTGGTTAGACTGAGTTGCATACAGTGTTGGTTTAGGCCCTGGTCTATAGCCCTCATGAAATAGGAACAGTTTGGTTAGACTGAGTTGCATACAGTGTTGGTTTAGGCCCTGGTCTATAGCCCTCATGAAATAGGAACAGTTTGGTTAGACTGAGTTGCATACAGTGTTGGTTTAGGCCCTGGTCTATAGATCTCATGAAATAGGAACAGTTTGGTTAGACTGAGTTGCATACAGTGTTGGTTTAGGCCCTGGTCTATAGATCTCATGAAATAGGAACAGTTTGGTTAGACTGAGTTGCATACAGTGTTGGTTTAGGCCGGGGTCTATAGATCTCATGAAATAGGAACAGTTTGGTTAGACTGAGTTGCATACAGTGTTGGTTTAGGCCCTGGTCTATAGCCCTCATGAAATAGGAACAGTTTGGTTAGACTGAGTTGCATACAGTGTTGGTTTAGGCCCTGGTCTATAGCCCTCATGAAATAGGAACAGTTTGGTTAGACTGAGTTGCATACAGTGTTGGTTTAGGCCCTGGTCTATAGCCCTCATGAAATAGGAACATATTAAATGGGTCTGACAGTGTGATCATGCTCCAGTTACAGTTGGTTTAGGCCCTGGTCTATCCCTCATGTCTTTGACTAGCAGACATTTTCCCTCCATCTATCCCTCCATCTCTCCATCCCTCCATCTTCCATCCCTCCATCTCCCATCCTCTATCCCTCATCTCTCCATCCTCCAAATCCATCCCTCCATCTCTCCATCCTCCATCCCCTCATCTCTCCATCCTCTCCATCTCCTCTTGACATCTCTCCATCTCCTCCATCTCTCCATCCCTCCATCTCTCCATCCCTCCATCCCTCCATCCTCCATCTCTCCATCTCTCCATCTCTCCATCCCTCCATCTCCCATCTCTCCATCCCTCCATCTCTCCATCCCTCCATCTCTCCATCTCTCCATCCCTCCATCTCTCCATCCCTCCATCTCTCCATCCCTCCATCTCTCCATCTCTCCATCCCTCATCTCTCCATCCCTCCATCTCTCCATCCCTCCATCCCTCCATCTCTCCATCCCTCCATCTCTCCATCCCTCCATCTCTCCATCCCTCCATCTCTCCATCCCTCCATCCCTCCATCCCTCCATCTCTCCATCCCTCCATCTCTCCATCCCTCCATCCCCTCATCTCTCCATCCCCTCATCTCTCCATCCCTCCATCTCTCCATCCCTCCATCTCTCCATCCCTCCATCCCTCCATCTCTCCATCTCTCCATCCCTCCATCCCTCCATCTCTCCATCTCTCCATCCCTCCATCCCCTCATCTCTCCATCCCTCCATCTCTCCATCCCTCCATCTCTCCATCCCTCCATCCCTCCATCTCTCCATCCCTCCATCTCTCCATCCCCTCACCTCTCCATTCCAGGGAAGCATCAATCAGAGACAAGGCCTTGAACAGTGGTTATGTGTACAGGACACAATTGAGATGTAATTACTAACCAAACAAAGTGAAAACGTTTTTTTATTTTTTTATTTAAATGGTGTGTGATGTCTCACTTTCTGGGGTTACGGAGTAAATATTTTAGGATAAATACACAAACTGTAATTTTCATTTGATGTTTGTTTGTGTTGGTTTGATTGACTTAGGGGGTCTTTGTGCTTTTCATTTTTTTTTAAAGGACTCAGAAGTTCTCTCTCTCTCTGTTTTGGTTTGGGAAAACTAGGAATGAAGATCTTTGTTCTGCTCTGTTCTTCTAGCTTGTGTTTTTCCCTATGAATCACAACTAATCTGCTGTCACCTTATTTTAATTACATTTGGGAACTCTAAACCAGTCTGATGTAAGAAATGCCTCTCATTTGTTTGTGGTGAAATGAAAAGAATAATGAAATGTTTGGCTGCGATTTTTAATAATGTAATGTTATTTTTACCATTTTAATAAGCCGGAATTAAATATATCTCTGACTTTGTCGCCTCACCATTCAGTCACACATTTTGTGAATTCCTCCCTTCATCTAAGTGTGTGTGTGTGTGTGTGTGTGTGTGTGTGTGTGTGTGTGTGTGTGTGTGTGTGTGTGTGTGTGTGTGTGTGTGTGTGTGTGTGTGTGTGTGTGTGTGTGTGTGTGTGTGTGTGTGTGTGTGTGTGTGTGTGTGTGTGTGTGTGTGCGTGCGTGCGTGTGTGTGTGTGTGCGTGCGTGCGTGCGTGCGTGTGTGTGCGCCTCCCTTCTTCAAAGTGTCAATTCATAACACTACCTCTCTGCTCTAAAATCTGTTATACATTCTGTGCTGCTTTAAGAAGGCATGGAAGGAAGGGTGTACCCAGATACCATGTAGACTAACCCTAACCCAGATACCATGTAGACTAACCCTAACCCTAACCCAGATACCATGTAGACTAACCCTAACCCAGATACCATGTAGACTAACCCTAACCCAGATACCATGTAGACTAACCCTAACCCAGATACCATGTAGACTAACCCTAACCCAGATACCATGTAGACTAACCCTAACCCAGATACCATGTAGACTAACCCTAACCCTAACCCAGATACCATGTAGACTAACCCTAACCCTAACCCAGATACCATGTAGACTAACCCTAACCCAGATACCATGTAGACTAACCCTAACCCAGATACCATGTAGACTAACCCTAACCCAGATACCATGTAGACTAACCCTAACCCAGATACCATGTAGACTAACCCTAACCCAGATACCATGTAGACTAACCCTAACCCAGATACCATGTAGACTAACCCTAACCCAGATACCATGTAGGCTAACCCTAACCCAGATACCATGTAGACTAACCCTAACCCAGATACCATGTAGACTAACCCTAACCCAGATACCATGTAGACTAACCCTAACCCAGATACCATGTAGACTAACCCTAAGCCAGATACCATTGAGACTAACCCAGATACCATGCAGATGCACATTCCTCAGGTGACAATAAAGAGTAGTCAGACTGTAACATTAGCCAGACTGTAGTCAGACTGTAGCCAGCCTGTAGTCAGACTGTAGCCAGACTGTAGTCAGACTGTAACATTACCCAGCACAGACTGTGGCCAGACTGTAGTCAGACTGTAGCATTACCCGGACTGTAGTCAAACTGTAGCCAGACTGTAGTCAGACTGTAGCCAGACTGTAGCATTACCCTTACTGTAGTCAGACTGTAGTCAGACTGTAGCCAAACTGTTGCCAGACTGTAGTCAGACTGTAGCAAGACTGTAGTCAGACTGTAGTCAAACTGTAGCAAGACTGTAGTCAGACTGTAGCCAGACTGTAGCCATACTGTAACATTACCCGGACTGTAGTCAGACTGTAGCCAGACTGTAGTCAGACTGTAACATTACCCGGACTGTAGTCAGACTGTAGCCAGACTGTAGTCAGACTGTAGCCAGACTGTAGCATTACCCTGACTGTTGCCAGACTGTAGTCAGACTGTAGCAAGACTGTAAGACTGTAGTCAGACTGTAGTCAGACTGTAGCCATACTGTAACATTACCCAGACTGTAGTCAGACTGTAAAATTACCCAGACTGTAGCCAGACTGTAGTCAGACTGTAGTCAGACTGTAACCAGACTGTAGTCAGACTGTAAAATTACCTTTACCATAAGGAATGCAATAGTGCACTATATAGGGACTCCAGTGTCAGCCCCAGCGATTGACCTTTGTTGACCCTGAGCTCCTTGGAATAGGTGGGGTAACTACATCAGGAATGGGGGGTCTGTTTTGAATAGGTGGGGTAACTACATCAGGAATGGGGGTCTGTTTTGAATAGGTGGGGTAACTACATCAGGAATGGGGGTCTGTTTTGAATAGGTGGGGTAACTACATCAGGAATGGGGGTCTGTTTTGAATAGGTGGGGTAACTACATCAGAATGGGGGTCTGTTTTGAATAGGTGGGGTAACTACATCAGGAATGGGGGGTCTGTTTTGAATAGGTGGGGTAACTACATCAGGAATGAGGGGTCTGTTTTGAATAGGTGGGGTAACTACATCAGGAATGGGGGTCTGTTTTGAATAGGTGGGGTAACTACATCAGGAATGGGGGTCTGTTTTGAATAGGTGGGGTAACTACATCAGGAATGGGGGTCTGTTTTGAATAGGTGGGGTAACTACATCAGGAATGGGGGTCTGTTTTGAATAGGTGGGGTAACTACATCAATGTGAATGGGGGGTCTGTTTTGAATAGGTGGGGTAACTACATCAGGAATGGGGGTCTGTTTTGAATAGGTGGGGTAAGTAATCAGGAATGGGGGTTTGTTTTGAATGGTGGGGTAACTACATCAGCAATGGGGGGTCTGTTTTAAATAGGTGGGGTAACTACATCAGGAATGGGGGGTCTGTTTTGAATAGGTGGGGTAAGAGGGCATCAGGAATGGGGGTTTGTTTTGAATAGGTGGGGTAACTACATCAGCAATGGGGGGTCTGTTTTAAATAGGTGGGGTAACTACATCAGGAATGGGGGGTCTGTTTTGAATAGGTGGGGTAACTACATCAGGAATGGGGGGTCTGTTTTGAATAGGTGGGGTAACTACATCAAGAATGGGGGGGTCTGTTTTGAATAGGTGGGGTAACTACATCAGCAATGGGGGGGTCTGTTTTGAATAGGTGGGGTAACTACATCAGGAATGTGGATGTGGAATGTGGGTGTGGATGCTTGTAGCTTCAAAGGCCCTAATAAATACCCAATCAGATTGGTTCGTGCCGTCCCAGTAAACAAGGACCCTTTTACGTTACACTAACGGGATTAAGCAAATAATGTGCAACGGCGATGTTCAGAAAGAGTCGGGATGCTGCCAACGCGTCCAACCGACGGCGCTGATTGTTTGAATCAGAGAGTTATTCACTCACCCGCTCGCTAGCTCTGGAAATATCCGGCAGATCATTTGAGGGCATTTCAAGAGCGCTCTTTTTGTTTTTTCACAGCTCTGAGTTTTTCCAGCAGAGCAGAGCCTGGATGTGCGGAGGGAGCCAATAGGGAGCACGGCAGTCCAAGACCTAGAAAAGCACTGATAGCATCACACCACTGATAGCATCACACCACTGATAGCATCACACCACTGATAGCATCACACCACTGTCACATCACACCACTGTCACATCACACCACTGTCACATCACACCACTGATAGCATCACACCACTGTCACATCACACCACTGATAGCATCACACCACTGATAGCATCACACCACTGTCACATCACACCACTGATAGCATCACACCACTGATAGCATCACACCACTGTCACATCACACCACTGTCACATCACACCACTGTCACATCACACCACTGATAGCATCACACCACTGTCACATCACACCACTGATAGCATCACACCACTGATAGCATCACACCACTGTCACACACCACTGATAGCATCACACCACTGATAGCATCACACCACTGATAGCATCACACCACTGATAGCATCACACCACTGTCACATCACACCACTGATAGCATCACACCACTGATAGCATCACACCACTGTCACATCACACCACTGATAGCATCACACCACTGATAGCATCACACCACTGTCACATCACACCACTGATAGCATCACACCACTGTCACATCACACCACTGATAGCATCACACCACTGATAGCATCACACCACTGTCACATCACACCACTGATAGCATCACACCACTGATAGCATCACACCACTGATAGCATCACACCACTGTCACATCACACCACTGATAGCATCACACCACTGATAGCATCACACCACTGATAGCATCACACCACTGTCACATCACACCACTGTCACATCACACCACTGATAGCATCACACCACTGATAGCATCACACCACTGTCACATCACACCACTGATAGCATCACACCACTGTCACATCACACCACTGTCACATCACACCACTGATAGCATCACACCACTGATAGCATCACACCACTGTCACATCACACCACTGTCACATCACACCACTGATAGCATCACACCACTGATAGCATCACACCACTGTCACATCACACCACTGATAGCATCACACCACTGATAGCATCACACCACTGATAGCATCACACCACTGATAGCATCACACCACTGTCACATCACACCACTGATAGCATCACACCACTGTCACATCACACCACTGTCACATCACACCACTGATAGCATCACACCACTGTCACATCACACCACTGATAGCATCACACCACTGTCACATCACACCACTGTCACATCACACCACTGATAGCATCACACCACTGTCACAT
>NC_060186.1:3302610-3307610 GCF_021184085.1 Oncorhynchus gorbuscha
GGGTGGAGGGCTGAGATCCAGTGGTTTGAGGGTGGAGGGCTGAGGTCCAGAGGTTTGAGGGTGGAGGTTTGAGGGTGGAGGGCTGAGATCCTGAGGTTTGAGGGTGGAGGGCTGAGGTCCTGAGGTTTGAGGGTGGAGGGCTGAGATCCAGTGGTTTGAGGGTGGAGGTTTGAGGGTGGAGGTTTGAGGGTGGAGGGCTGAGGGTGGAGGTTTGAGGGTGGAGGTTTGAGGGTGGAGGGCTGAGGGTGGAGGTTTGAGGGTGGAGGGCTGAGATCCAGTGGTTTGAGGGTGGAGGTTTGAGGGTGGAGGGCTGAGGTCCAGAGGTTTGAGGGTGGAGGGCTGAGGTCCAGAGGTTTGAGGGTGGAGGGCTGAGGTCCTGAGGGTGGAGGGCTGAGGTCCAGAGGTTTGAGGGTGGAGGGCTGAGGTCCTGAGGTTTGAGGGTGGAGGGCTGAGGTCCAGAGGTTTGAGGGTGGAGGGCTGAGGTCCTGAGGGTGGAGGGCTGAGGTCCAGAGGTTTGAGGGTGGAGGGCTGAGGTCCAGAGGTTTGAGGGTGGAGGGCTGAGGTCCTGAGGGTGGAGGGCTGAGGTCCAGAGGTTTGAGGGTGGAGGGCTGAGGTCCAGAGGTTTGAGGGTGGAGGGCTGAGGTCCAGAGGTTTGAGGGTGGAGGGCTGAGGTCCTGAGGCTTGAGGGTGGAGGTTTGAGGGTGGAGGCTGAGGTCCAGAGGTTTGAGGGTGGAGGTTTGAGGGTGGGAGGGCTGAGGTCCAGAGGTTTGAGGGTGGAGGGCTGAAGTCCAGTGGTTTGAGGGTGGAGGGCTGAGGTCCAGAGGTTTGAGGGTGGAGGGCTGAGGTCCTGAGGGTGGAGGGCTGAGGTCCAGAGGTTTGAGGGTGGAGGGCTGAGGTCCAGAGGTTTGAGGGTGGAGGGCTGAGGTCCTGAGAGTGGAGGGCTGAGGTCCAGAGGTTTGAGGGTGGAGGGCTGAGGTCCAGAGGTTTGAGGGTGGAGGGCTGAGGTCCAGAGGTTTGAGGGTGGAGGGCTGAGGTCCTGAGGTTTGAGGGTGGAGGTTTGAGGGTGGAGGGCTGAGGTCCAGAGGTTTGAGGGTGGAGGGCTGAGGTCCAGAGGTTTGAGGGTGGAGGGCTGAGGTCCAGAGGTTTGAGGGTGGAGGGCTGAGGTCCTGAGGTTTGAGGGTGGAGGGCTGAGGTCCTGAGGTTTGAGGGTGGAGGGCTGAGGTCCAGAGGTTTGAGGGTGGAGGGCTGAGGTCCAGAGGTTTGAGGGTGGAGGGCTGAGGTCCTGAGGTTTGAGGGTGGAGGTTTGAGGGTGGAGGGCTGAGGTCCAGAGGTTTGAGGGTGGAGGGCTGAGGTCCAGAGGTTTGAGGGTGGAGGGCTGAGGTCCAGAGGTTTGAGGGTGGAGGGCTGAGGTCCTGAGGTTTGAGGGTGGAGGGCTGAGGTCCAGAGGTTTGAGGGTGGAGGGCTGAGGTCCAGAGGTTTGAGGGTGGAGGGCTGAGGTCCTGAGGTTTGAGGGGTGGAGGTTTGAGGGTGGAGGGCTGAGGTCCTGAGGTTTCATTTTTCCTGGAGGATGGACAAAAAGATAAATGTTGATAGGAAACCAAATCCAACAAAACTACAGTCCATCTGTTAGCTTCATCACCCATAGTCTACCTCTCGTGCAACCTTTCTGGCAAACACATAGCCTTTCATAATACCAGACACGCTGAGTTGAAATGGCTCAAAGGTCAAGGAATGTCTGTCTTCTAAAGAGAGGGCTGCAAGTTAATCTACTGTACTGACTAGGCCCTCTGTCACACAAACACAAACACACAGACACACAAACAAGCCATCTCCTCGGCTCCATCTCTGCACAGTGGAAAATAAACACAATGCAAACAGGATGTCACTTGTCAACATAGTCCTGGTTGAATTGGCCAGAACGAATGAATGTCAAACATCATCCTCCAAAACAAGTCCTACTAAACTGGCTGATTACCATTTAGCGTTTTAAAGTCTCAATATTCAATAGCATGATTGCACTGATAGCTTCATCTGTATGTACAATGGATGTCAACCCCAGAATCCATAGGAGTGGTAGCCTAGTGGTAGCCTAGTGGTAGCCTAGTGGTAGCCTAGTGGTAGCCCAGAATCCATAGGCGTGGTAGCCTAGTGGTAGCCTAGTGGTAGCCCTGAACCCATAGGAGTGGTAGCCTAGTGGTGGCCTAGTGGTAGCCCTGAATCCATAGGTGTGGTAGCCTAGTGGTAGCCTAGTGGTAGCCCAGAATCCATAGGAGTGGTAGCCTAGTGGTAGCCTAGTGGTAGCCTAGTGGTAGCCTAGTGGTAGCCTAGAATCCATAGGAGTGGTAGCCTAGTGGTAGCCCAGAATCCATAGGAGTGGTAGCCTAGTGGTAGCCTAGTGGTAGCCTAGTGGTAGCCTAGTGGTAGCCCAGAATCCATAGGAGTGGTAGCCTAGTGGTAGCCCAGAATCCATAGGTGTGGTAGCCTAGTGGTAGCCTAGTGGTAGCCCAGAATCCATAGGAGTGGTAGCCTAGTGGTAGCCTAGTGGTAGCCCAGAATCCATAGGAGTGGTAGCCTAGTGGTAGCCCAGAATCCATAGGAGTGGTAGCCTAGTGGTAGCCTAGTGGTAGCCCAGAATCCATAGGAGTGGTAGCCTAGTGGTAGCCCAGAATCCATAGGAGTGGTAGCCTAGTGGTAGCCCAGAATCCATAGGAGTGGTAGCCTAGTGGTAGCCCAGAATCCATAGGAGTGGTAGCCTAGTGGTAGCCTAGTGGTAGCCCAGAATCCATAGGAGTGGTAGCCTAGTGGTAGCCCAGAATCCATAGGAGTGGTAGCCTAGTGGTAGCCCAGTGGTAGCCTAGTGGTAGCCTAGTGGTAGCCCTGAATCCATAGGTGTGGTAGCCTAGTGGTAGCCCAGAATCCATAGGAGTGGTAGCCTAGTGGTAGCCCAGAATCCATAGGAGTGGTAGCCTAGTGGTAGCCCAGAATCCATAGGAGTGGTAGCCTAGTGGTAGCCTAGTGGTAGCCCAGAATCCATAGGAGTGGTAGCCTAGTGGTAGCCTAGTGGTAGCCCAGAATCCATAGGAGTGGTAGCCTAGTGGTAGCCTAGTAGTAGCCTAGTGGTAGCCTAGTGGTAGCCCAGAATCCATAGGAGTGGTAGCCTAGTGGTAGCCCAGAATCCATAGGAGTGGTAGCCTAGTGGTAGCCTAGTGGTAGCCCAGAATCCATAGGAGTGGTAGCCTAGTGGTAGCCTAGTGTTGGCCTAGTGGTGGCCTAGTGGTGGCCTAGTGGTGGCCTAGTGGTAGCCTAGTGGTAGCCTAGTGGTAGCCCAGAATCCATAGGAGTGGTAGTCTAGTGGTAGCCCAGAATCCATAGGAGTGTTAGCCTAGTGGTAGCCCAGAATCCATAGGAGTGGTAGCCTAGTGGTAGCCCAGAATCCATAGGAGTGGTAGCCTAGTGGTAGCCCTGAATCCATAGGAGTGGTAGCCTAGTGGTAGCCCAGAATCCATAGGAGTGGTAGCCTAGTGGTAGCCCAGAATCCATAGGAGTGGTAGCCTAGTGGTAGCCTAGTGGTAGCCCAGAATCCATAGGAGTGGTAGCCTAGTGGTAGCCTAGTGGTAGCCCAGAATCCATAGGAGTGGTAGCCTAGTGGTAGCCTAGTAGTAGCCTAGTGGTAGCCTAGTGGTAGCCCAGAATCCATAGGAGTGGTAGCCTAGTGGTAGCCCAGAATCCATAGGAGTGGTAGCCTAGTGGTAGCCTAGTGGTAGCCCAGAATCGATAGGAGTGGTAGCCTAGTGGTAGCCTAGTAGTAGCCTAGTGGTAGCCTAGTGGTAGCCCAGGATCCATAGGAGTGGTAGCCTAGTGGTAGCCCAGAATCCATAGGAGTGGTAGCCTAGTGGTAGCCTAGTGGTAGCCCAGAATCCATAGGAGTGGTAGCCTAGTGGTAGCCCAGAATCCATAGGAGTGGTAGCCTAGTGGTAGCCCAGAATCTATAGGTGTGGTAGCCTAGTGGTAGCCCTGAATCCATAGGAGTGGTAGCCTAGTGGTAGCCCAGAATCCATAGGAGTGGTAGCCTAGTGGTAGCCTAGTGGTAGCCCAGAATCCATAGGAGTGGTAGCCTAGTGGTAGCCTAGTAGTAGCCTAGTGGTAGCCTAGTGGTAGCCCAGAATCCATAGGAGTGGTAGCCTAGTGGTAGCCCAGAATCCATAGGAGTGGTAGCCTAGTGGTAGCCTAGTAGTAGCCTAGTGGTAGCCTAGTGGTAGCCCAGAATCCATAGGAGTGGTAGCCTAGTGGTAGCCCAGAATCCATAGGAGTGGTAGCCTAGTGGTAGCCCAGAATCCATAGGAGTGGTAGCCTAGTGGTAGCCTAGTGGTAGCCCAGAATCCATAGGAGTGGTAGCCTAGTGGTAGCCTAGTGGTAGCCCTGAATCCATAGGAGTGGTAGCCTAGTGGTAGCCTAGTGGTAGCCTAGTGGTAGCCCAGAATCCATAGGAGTGGTAGCCTAGTGGTAGCCTAGTGGTAGCCCAGAATCCATAGGCGTGGTAGCCTAGTGGTAGCCCAGAATCCATAGGCGTGGTAGCCTAGTGGTAGCCCAGAATCCATAGCCTAGTGGTAGCCTAGTGGTAGCCTAGTGGTAGCCTAGTGGTGGCCTAGTGGTAGCCTAGTGGTAGCCTAGTGGTAGCCTAGTGGTGGCCTAGTGGTGGCCTAGTGGTAGCCTAGTGGTAGCCTAGTGGTGGCCTAGTGGTAGCCTAGTGGTAGCCTAGTGGTAGCCTAGTGGTGGCCTAGTGGTAGCCTAGTGGTAGCCCAGAATCCATCTAACCTGCTTTGTTGGAAATTCTTCCTTGTTTTTTTTGTGATGCATCCGATTACAAAAATTGAAAACAAACTGTAACTTATTAAATATTGCAAAAATACTCCACTACTTTTCTCCAATAACCAACATGAGTACATGACCATGTTCTGGTTGTCTGGATCCAAGATGGTAGAGACAACAGACAATGAACA
>NC_060186.1:3312610-3320110 GCF_021184085.1 Oncorhynchus gorbuscha
GAGATATGACTGAAGTAAAGAGATACTCCACCTAGACACCTCCATGTTTCCCTGCCCTAGGACAGAGATATGACTGAAGTAAAGAGATACTCTACCTAGACACCTCCATGTTTCCCTGCCCTAGGACAGAGATATGACTGAAGTAAAGAGATACTCTACCTAGACACCTCCATGTTTCCCTGCCCTAGGACAGAGATATGACTGAAGTAAAGAGATACTCTACCTAGACACCTCCATGTTTCCCTGCCCTAGGACAGAGATATGACTGAAGTAAAGAGATACTCCACCTAGACACCTCCATGTTTCCCTGCCCTAGGACAGAGATATGACTGAAGTAAAGAGATACTCCTCCTAGACACCTCCATGTTTCCCTGCCCTAGGACAGAGATATGACTGAAGTAAAGAGATACTCTACCTAGACACCTCCATGTTTCCCTGCCCTAGGACAGAGATATGACTGAAGTAAAGAGATACTCTACCTAGACACCTCCATGTTTCCCTGCCCTAGGACAGAGATATGACTGAAGTAAAGAGATACTCCACCTAGACACCTCCATGTTTCCCTGCCCTAGGACAGAGATATGACTGAAGTAAAGAGATACTCTACCTAGACACCTCCATGTTTCCCTGCCCTAGGACAGAGATATGACTGAAGTAAAGTGGAACAACAGCTCCTAGCCACCTCCACGCTTCACTGCCCTAAGACAGAGAGCTATGACAGAACTAAAGAGGAACACCAGCTCCTAGCCACCTCCACGCTTCACTGCCCTAAGACAGAGAGCTATGACAGAACTAAAGAGGAACACCAGCTCCTAGCCACCTCCACGCTTCACTGTCCTAAGACAGAGATGGTGCTAGAGCTGAGTTAGAGGTATCCGGTGTAGGGCTTAGTGTTGTGGACACAGCGGCTGCCTCCTTCAGTGTCAGTCTAAAGCAGTATCTGAGGCATCTGGGAGCAATGTTTCCCCAACATTTTGGGTCTTGTGAGCGGAAACTTGAACATTGTGAGAATGTTCTGCATTCTCCGGCGCGTTTACAGTGAACACTGAGGCTGTACCCTTACAGTTGTAGACAGTAGCCAATAGGCTGCTGTGGCTATTTGAGCGTAATGTTGGCCTACCAACAAAACCAGTGGAGCCAAATCCCATAAAATGCTCACATTGAAATAGCTTTTGATTTCTACGATATAGTCCACAGTAGTCTGTGTGTGGTGTTCAATGCAGGTCTACATTACATGAGACTTTAAAAACGTTTTCACATGATGAAGGGCTTGACAGTTCATTTATGTTGTTTTACTTGGTCTGTAACACCATGGGCCAAATAGGTAACTGTACATCATTGAATTGTGTTGTATTGATGCAAGAAACTACTTTACAAAATACTATGTATTATTATTACCATACAGAGACTTAGACAATGTAGGCTACCCCTCTGCATACTGGCTTGTTTGCATATTCAAGACTGTCTCAAAATTCAACACTGCCCCTTTAATTAAGCCATTTTTTACCTGACGGGGTTTTCAAAGACAGCTTGAAATGTAACCTACGGGTCTTGTAGGAAGCGGTAACTCCCCATTGCTGAGCTATACTTATCTATAACTGCGCTAATAACTTTCTAACTGGCAAAGAATATCACCCAATGTGCACACGTGCGGCACTGCGCATTGATCTGAAAAGCGCACTCACTCGCCAGTGATTGAAAGACCGCTCGTGGGCCCGAATTCTACTCCGTTTGCGCTCTGGCTCTGACTACAACAAAATCACAGACTCAGTCTTGCAAAGTTAGATTTGTTTTGATTTGTTGCATTGAAAAGGAGCTGATATAATTTTGATTCGATCACAGAAAAAACGTTGATCTAGATAGTGGAAACTAATTGGCGAACTCAGTGACGTTCAATCACTTGCATTTCTACTGCGTGGTAGTCCTGGAGGGAACATTGTCTGGGAGTGTCTCCTCCCTCCTCAGACTATAGAACTCAGTGTGACCTCCCCTCGTCTCCTCCCTGCTCCGACATTATCACTCAGTGTGACCTCCCCTCGTCTCCTCCCTGCTCAGACATTATCACTCAGTGTGACCTCCCCATCTCCTCCCTCCTCAGACTATAGAACTCAGTGTGACTCCCTCCTCCTCCCTCCTCAGACTATATAACTCAGTGTGACCTCCTCTCATCTCCTCCCTCCTCAGACTATAGAACTCAGTGTGACCTCCCCTCATCTCCTCCCTCCTCAGACTATAGAACTCAGTGTGACCTCCCCTCGTCTCCTCCCTCCTCAGACTATAGAACTCAGTGTGACCTCCCCTCATCTCCTCCCTCCTCAGACTATAGAACTCAGTGTGACCTCCCCTCATCTCCTCCCTCCTCAGACTATAGAACTCAGTGTGACCTCCCCTCGTCTCCTCCCTCCTCAGACTATAGAACTCAGTGTGGCCTCCCCTCGTCTCCTCCCTACTCAGACATTATCACTCATCAGCTCCTGGTGCCACAGGGCACCATCTATTAGACTGTTCAGCCATCATTTATCTTCCTTCAGAGAGCTTACACCGCCTCACCGCTCAGCTGCTCACCGCTGTGTGTGTGTGTGTGTGTGTGTGTGTGTGTGTGTGTGTGTGTGTGTGTGTGTGTGTGTGTGTGTGTGTGTGTGTGTGTGTGTGTGTGTGTGTGTGTGTGTGTGTGTGTGTGTGTGTGTGTGTGTGTGTGTGTGTGGTGTGGTGTCAATGCACTGCTGAGGCCCTCTGATAAACATCCATACTGTATCATCTGAACCAGACCACATTAAAATATACTACAGTTTACCATAGAATACTACAGTACTTACAATAGAATTCCATAGTAAACTATAGTATACTTTAGAATAATATACTACACACATGATCCCTCGATCATGTGGGCGACAGGTAGCCTAGTGGTTACAGCATTGAGCCAGTAACCGAAAGATTGCTAGATTGAATCCCTCAGCTGACAAGGTAAAAATCTGATGTTCTCCCCCTGAACAAGGCAGTTAACCCACTGTTCCTAGACCAGTTAACCCACTGTTCCTAGACCAGTTAACCCACTGTTCCTAGACCAGTTAACCCACTGTTCCTAGACCAGTTAACCCACTGTTCCTAGACCAGTTAACCCACTGTTCCTAGACCAGTTAACCCACTGTTCCTAGACCAGTTAACCCACTGTTCCTAGACAAGTTAACCCACTGTTCCTAGACCAGTTAACCCACTGTTCCTAGACCAGTTAACCCACTGTTCCTAGACCAGTTAACCCACTGTTCCTCTGAACAAGGCAGTTAACCCACTGTTCCTAGACCAGTTAACCCACTGTTCCTCTGAACAAGGCAGTTAACCCACTGTTCCTAGACCAGTTAACCCACTGTTCCTAGACCAGTTAACCCACTGTTCCTAGACCAGTTAACCCACTGTTCCTCTGAACAAGGCAGTTAACCCACTGTTCCTCTGAACAAGGCAGTTAACCCACTGTTCCTAGACCAGTTAACCCACTGTTCCTAGACCAGTTAACCCACTGTTCCTAGACCAGTTAACCCACTGTTCCTGGGCTGTTTGTTCTTTACTGACTTGCCTAGTTAAATAAAGGTTCAATTTAAAATTATAATGTGTAGTACTTCCAATAGATGTTGTAGTATACTGTAGAATACTACAGAAAATACTACAATATTAGCCCCCCAAAAAACACTGTAGTAAATACTACAGTAATGTCAGCAAAAAACTCTACACTTTTTTAACTATAGTAAATACTACCGTATTTAATTTGCATGTACCCTCCCTATTCCCTTCTCCATATCTCAATTTATGCCACCCATAAGTGAGAAACCCACATGCCAAGTATAGACCATTTTGTGTGACCTACAGGTTATAGAAAAGAGCATCAAGCTCTGAATGATCTGTTCAGACCCCAGTCCTGTCTCCCTACAGGTTATGGAAAATGTGCTCTTTTAGTATTACTCCAGTAGGTTTCCTGAAGGACAAAGCCTCCACTTCTATGTTCAAGATAGTAAATACTACAGTATACTACAGTCTGCAAAAACACTACAGTAAATACTACAGTATACTACAGTCTGCAAAAACACTCCAGTAAATACTACAGTATACTACAGTCTGCAAAAACACGGCAGTAAATACTACAGTATACTACAGTCTGCAAAAACACTACAGTAAATACTACAGTATACTACAGTCTGCAAAAACACTACAGTAAATACTACAGTATACTACAGTCTGCAAAAACACTACAGTGAATACTACAGTATACTACAGTCTGCAAAAACACTACAGTAAATACTTACAGTATACTACAGTCTGCAAAAACACTACAGTAAATACTACAGTATACTACAGTCTGCAAAAACACTACAGTAAATACTATAGTATACTACAATCTGCAAAAACACTACAGTAAATACTACAGTATACTACAATCTGCAAAAACACTACATTAAATACTATAGTATATGCTACAGTTTTCTTTTACTACAGTATTTATACTATAGTTAACTGGAAATACTACAGTATAATATAATAAATACTACAGTAAAAACTACAGTATAATACGGTATAATACAGTAAATACTACAATAAATACTATAGTATTCACTGTAGTGTTTTTACAGACTTTAGTTATTAAAGTCAGCAAAAACACTACAGTGAATACTATAGTATTTATACCATAGTACTCAATAGTATGTTTTCATGTGGGTATTCAGCCCCACTCACATAAATCCCCTGTTGACGCCTCATGAAGGACCTTAGACAGATTATCATTAGTCTGTTTACTATGACAACTGTTGGAGCTGCGTTCAAGTGGCCCGTCTGATCCATCACTAGAAACATCAGCTCGTTTGATAAATGCTCTTTCTAGACGGTCTTGTATCTACGTCTCTGCGTTGTTTAAATATCTAATTGATTCCAAGGATTCCTTCCTGGCGAACAACAGAGTTTATTTAAGGAGGGGGACGCCAACGTGATTCACTCTGTAAGTGTCATCTAACGGTCGGAATAACGTTTTAACAACCCTGTTTTCCCCAAGCATTCATTCCTCCCCTGTTTTCCCTCAACTGATTCAGCCTGACTTCACCTGACGAGTCAACGCCATGACTAACGCTATAATGAGCCATACATACAGCCATGACTAATGGTTTTCTTTCATCTCTCATTCCTCTAATCTAGGTAATGTTCCGTTGCCAGAGAACGGGCTGTCTCCTCGGCAACCATCACTGATGGAACTCTCAACGATCTCTCAACACTCCGTGAGGAGGGCGAGCGTACAGTTAGGAATGAGAAAACAGTCATTTAATAGGATCTCTATGAGAGAAGAGAACATTCTAGAACACAATAATGCCATTCTTCTTCATTGTTGCTCAACTGCTTTTAACATTACATGATGTCTTGATTGAGCGAGAAAAGAAAAAAACTATTTCCAGTGAAGTAACAAACATCCTGGTCCTGAAGACTTGTTGTCTAATGTGCTCTGGGTTATATATCCTCTGTGTGTGTGTGTGTGTGTGTGTGTGTGTGTGTGTGTGTGTGTGTGTGTGTGTGTGTGTGTGTGTGTGTGTGTGTGTGTGTGTGTGTGTGTGTGTGTGTGTGTGTGTGTGTGTGTGTGCGTGTGCGTGTGCGTGTGTGTACGTGTGTACGTGTGTGAATGGAGTCATAGATTAGATACTAGGTTCAAGTGGTCAGAGGGCATCCGGGGTTTGAGTTGGTCACTACTCTGAGGTAATGGCTCAGTTTCGTGCCGGGAAGTAGAAACCTGACCACAGAAACAGGTTTATCCCTCCCATGAGATTAACAGTCAACGTCATGGATGTGATTTATACACCCAATACCTTCTCTGTTCAAATCCAAAAGTCAAATTCGGAGGTAGGAACAATTTCTCATCAAAAAAATTGAATGACTTAATATCGGTCGATAAAATATATTTCTAGGTCGATATGTTATAATACCTTTGGGTGGTCATAAAAGAGGTGGATGGTTAGGGGGGATTCCTCCAGTCTAGACATTCTACGGTGACTGCTGAGGATTGAAGAGCTTAGCATCAGAAACATACAGTACCTATAGAATCCAGGACACCTGTGGAGAGGAGGTGATCCTCATGTTCACAACCAGCTGTTATAGCGTAGCCACTGACTGATCACTGCACAGTGGAAACCAAGCAGGCATGATGTCTTGACGGTGTGTTCACCATGCCGTGGCAGAGGGTGTGGCTTAACGCCATGTCACATCATTAATAACCCACAGATCTGACTTAGTAAATAACATTAGGGGAGAGTGGGGTAATTTGAGCCAAAGGGGTAAATTGAGCCAAAGGGGTAAATTGAACCAAAGGGGTAAATTGAGCCAAAGGGGTAAATTGAGCCAAAGGGGTAAATTGAGCCAAAGGGGTAAATTGAACCAAAGGGGTAAATTGAGCCAAAGGGGTACATTGAGCCAAAGGGGTAAATTGATCCAAAGGGGTAAATTGAGCCAAAGGGGTCAATTGAGCCAAAGGGGTAAATTGAGCCAAAGGGGTAAATTGATCCAAAGGGGTAAATTGAGCCAAAGGAGTAAGTTAAGCCACCCTTGTTTCTAGGAAACCATACACACAATGTATAATTTGACCAAATATTTCAGAAGAGGTCATCATTTCATGGAGTCTGGGAAGGAAGAAACCACATTGTAAAAAGTGGCAAGTAAGATTGGTCCAGAAAACAGATTTTTTTCCCCAAGTCAAATAAATGTATTGTAGTAGAGGTTTGTTAGGTGTTAAAACATGCTTAAAAATACCAAAAAAGTGATTGTGATGAATTGTGTTTAAGAAATAAAAATAGACAATAGTCGTAGTGGTAATAATTCATTCAGTACAGACATTTGTAGGCGGCTTAACTTACCTTGTCCTGCAGACAAGCTACGTTTTCAAAGCTGTTGTGTTTACATCAATTCAGATGATTTCCAGGGATATAGAACATCTTGGAATATATTGTCGAGATCTTTGTTAGAGAGAATATTATATTTCCCTTTGACAGCGTGATGCTGACTGTAAAAAAAAGAGCTCAACTTACCCCACTGTCCCCTACCTCAACAAGGGGGGAGATTCTAAAGATAGCCCAGTGACTGACTATATCCATGATCATTTCTTTGTCGCCATGGTAGGTCATAAAGACAGACATTGTTGTTTCTGCTTTGAGGTTGAATGGGCTTATAATATATCCTTATCCGCTCTCCTATTGGCCTACATTCACTCATTCATTCTGCAGAAGAAAAACAAACTGTGGTAACCGCATCCTCGGGAAAGCCATTGTTAACCTGATGACCTCATCCTGTGACCTCATAGCTTAGCTCAGAGTTCTAAAGGTTCTCTGAAGTCCTTGAATCCCAGGCTTCACATCCCAAATGGTACCCTGTTCCTATGGGATTCTGTATGGGCCATGGTCAAAAGTAGTGCACTGTGTAGGGAATAGGGTGCCTTTTGGGATGCATTCTGGATTTCCTTTCCGACAGTAATGTGGCTCATTG
>NC_060186.1:3327610-3395110 GCF_021184085.1 Oncorhynchus gorbuscha
TTTTACATTTACATTACATTTAAGTCATTTAGCAGACGCTCTTATCCAGAGCGACTTACAAATTGGTGCATTCACCTTATGACATCCAGTGGAACAGCCACTTTACAATAGTGCATCTAAATATTTTAAGGGGGGTGAGAAGGATTACTTTATCCTATCCTAAGTATTCCTTAAAGAGCTGGGGTTTCAGGTGTCTCCGGAAGGTGGTGATTGACTCCGCTGTCCTGGCGTCGTGAGGGAGTTTGTTCCACCATTGGGGAGCCAGAGCAGCGAACAGTTTTGACTGGGCTGAGCGGGAACTGTACTTCCTCAGTGGTAGGGAGGCGAGCAGGCCAGAGGTGGATGAACGCAGTGCCCTTATTTGGGTGTAGGGCCTGATCAGAGCCTGGAGGTACTGAGGTGCCGTTCCCCTCACAGCTCCGTAGGCAAGCACCATGGTCTTGTAGCGGATGCGAGCTTCAACTGGAAGCCAGTGGAGAGAGCGGAGGAGTGGGGTGACGTGAGAGAACTTGGGAAGGTTGAACACTAGACGGGCTGCGGCGTTCTGGATGAGTTGTAGGGGTTTAATGGCACAGGCAGGGAGCCCAGCCAACAGCGAGTTGCAGTAATCCAGACGGGATATGACAAGTGCCTGGATTAGGACCTGCGCCGCTTCCTGTGTGAGGCCGGGTCGTACTCTGCGGATGTTGTAGAGCATGAACCTACAGGAACGGGCCACCGCCTTGATGTTCGTTGAGAACGACAGGGTGTTGTCCAGGATCACGCCAAGGTTCTTAGCGCTCTGGGAGGAGGACACAATGGAGTTGTCAACCGTGATGGCGAGATCATGGAACGGGCAGTCCTTCCCCGGGAGGAAGAGCAGCTCCGTCTTGCCGAAGTTCAGCTTGAGGTGGTGATCCGTCATTCACACTGATATGTCTGCCAGACATGCAGAGATGCGATTCGCCACCTGGTCATCAGAAGGGGAAAGGAGAAGATTAATTGTGTGTCGTCTGCATAGCAATGATAGGAGAGACCATGTGAGGTTATGACAGAGCCAAGTGACTTGGTGTATAGCGAGAATAGGAGAGGGCCTAGAACAGAGCCCTGGGGGACACCAGTGGTGAGAGCGCGTGGTGAGGAGACAGATTCTCGCCACGCCACCTGGTAGGAGCGACCTGTCAGGTAGGACGCAATCCAAGCGTGGGCCGCGCCGGAGATGCCCAACTCGGAGAGGGTGGAGAGGAGGATCTGATGGTTCACAGTATCAAAGGCAGCCGATAGGTCTAGAAGGATGAGAGCAGAGGAGAGAGAGTTAGCTTTAGCGGTGCGGAGCGCCTCCGTGATACAGAGAAGAGCAGTCTCAGTTGAATGACTAGTCTTGAAACCTGACTGATTTGGATCAAGAAGGTCATTCTGAGAGAGATAGCGGGAGAGCTGACCAAGGACGGCACGTTCAAGAGTTTTGGAGAGAAAAGAAAGAAGGGATACTGGTCTGTAGTTGTTAACATCGGAGGGATCGAGTGTAGGTTTTTTCAGAAGGGGTGCAACTCTCGCTCTCTTGAAGACGGAAGGGACGTAGCCAGCGGTCAGGGATAAGTTGATGAGCGAGGTGAGGTAAGGAGAAGGTCTCCGGAAATGGTCTGGAGAAGAGCGGAGGGGATAGGGTCAAGCGGGCAGGTTGTTGGGCGGCCGGCCGTCACAAGACGCGAGATTTCATCTGGAGAGAGAGGGGAGAAAGAGGTCAGAGCACAGGGTAGGGCAGTGTGAGCAGAACCAGCGGTGTCGTTTGACTTAGCAAACGAGGATCGGATGTCGTCGACCTTCTTTTCAAAATGGTTGACGAAGTCATCTGCAGAGAGGGAGGAGGGGGGAGGGAGGATTCAGGAGGGAGGAGAAGGTGGCAAAGAGCTTCCTAGGGTTAGAGGCAGATGCTTGGAATTTAGAGTGGTAGAAAGTGGCTTTAGCAGCAGAGACAGAGGAGGAAAATGTAGAGAGGAGGGAGTGAAAGGATGCCAGGTCCGCAGGGAGGCGAGTTTTCCTCCATTTCCGCTCGGCTGCCCGGAGCCCTGTTCTGTGAGCTCGCAATGAGTCGTCAAGCCACGGAGCGGGAGGGGAGGACCGAGCCGGCCTGGAAGATAGGGGACATAGAGAGTCAAAGGATGCAGAAAGGGAGGAGAGGAGGGTTGAGGAGGCAGAATCAGGAGATAGGTTGGATAAGGTTTGAGTGGAGGGAAGAGATGATAGGATGGAAGAGGAGAGAGTAGCGGGGGAGAGAGAGCGAAGGTTGGGACGGCGCGATACCATCCGAGTAGGGGCAGTGTGGGAAGTGTTGGATGAGAGCGAGAGGGAAAAGGATACAAGGTAGTGGTCGGAGACTTGGAGGGGAGTTGCAATGACGTTAGTGGAAGAACAGCATCTAGTAAAGATGAGGTCGAGCGTATTGCCTGCCTTGTGAGTAGAGGGGGAAGGTGAGAGGGTGAGGTCAAAAGAGGAGAGGAGTGGAAAGAAGGAGGCAGAGAGGAATGAGTCAAAGGTAGACGTGGGGAGGTTAAAGTCGCCCAGAACTGTGAGAGGTGAGCCGTCCTCAGGAAAGGAGCTTATCAATGCATCAAGCTCATTGATGAACTCTCCGAGGGGACCTGGAGGGCGATAAATGATAAGGATGTTAAGCTTGAAAGGGCTGGTAACTGTGACAGCATGAAATTCAAAGGAGGCGATAGACAGATGGGTAAGGGGAGAAAGAGAGAATGACCACTTGGGAGAGATAAGGATCCCGATGCCACCACCCCGCTGACCAGAAGCTCTCGGGGTGTGCGAGAACACGTGGGCGGACGAAGAGAGAGCAGTAGGAGTAGCAGTGTTATCTGTGGTGATCCATGTTTCTGTCAGTGCCAAGAAGTTGAGGGACTGGAGGGAGGCATAGGCTGAGATGAACTCTGCCTTGTTGGCCGCAGATCGGCAGTTCCAGAGGCTACCGGAGACCTGGAACTCCACATGGGTCGTGCGCGCTGGGACCACCAGATTAGGGTGGCAGCGGCCACGCGGTGTGGAGCGTTTGTATGGTCTGTGCAGAGAGGAGAGAACAGGGATAGACAGACACATAGTTGACAGGCTACAGAAGAGGCTACGCTAATGCAAGGAGATTGGAATGACAAGTGGACTACACGTCTCGAATGTTCAGAAAGTTAAGCTTACGTAGCAAGAATCTTATTGACTAAAATGATTAAAATGATACAGTACTGCTGAAGTAGGCTAGCTGGCAGTGGCTGCGTTGTTGACTTTGTAGGCTAGCTGGCAGTGTTGTCTACACTGGGGCTGCCTCCAAACCAAACTCTACTCCCTTTACCCTGGTGTGTTGCGTATACTGCGTACCAAACCAAACTCTACTCCCTTTACCCTGGTGTGTTGTCTACACTGGGGCTGCCTCCAAACCAAACTCTACTCCCTTTACCCTGGTGTGTTGTCTACACTGGGGCTGCGTACCAAACCAAACTCTACTCCCTTTACCCTGCTGTGTTGTGTACACTGGGCTGCATACCAAACCAAACTCTATTCCCTTTACCCTGGTGTGTTGTGTACACTGGGCTGCGTACCAAATCAAACTCTACTCCCTTTACCCCGGTGTGTTGTGTACACTGGGCTGCCTCCAAACCAAACTCTATTCCCTATGTGGTGCACTACATTTGACCAGAGTCCTGTGGGCCCTGGTCAAAAGCAGTGCACTAAATAGGGAATAGGGTGTCATTTGGGATGCAGAGGCTCTTTTCTTAATGTGCCTCTTCTACTCAAGTCAAAATGGCGCGCTTCATCTCAACTTGACTACTGGGTGAGCAGCATGCCACACCTTTCAGACAGACCACATCCAAGGAGTGTTTGGAAAAAACATCTCCCTTCCCCTTCACATCTCCCTTCCCCTTCACATCTCCCTTCCTCTTCACATCTCCCTTCCTCTTCACATCTCCCTTCCCCTTCACATCTCCCTAACCATCACTAACCATCTCTGTCTGTGGTGATCAATATGTTGAACATGGAGACACTAACCATCTCTGTCTGTGGTAATCAATAGATTGACATGGAGACACTAACCATCTCTGTCTGTGGTAATCAATAGATTGACATGGAGACACTAACCATCTCTGTCTGTGGTAATCAATAGATTGAACATGGAGACACTAACCATCTCTGTCTGTGGTAATCAATAGATTGAACATGGAGACACTAACCATCTCTGTCTGTGGTAATCAATAGATTGAACATGGAGACACTAACCATCTCTGTCTGTGGTAATCAATATGTTGAACATGGAGACACTAACCATCTCTGTCTGTGGTAATCAATATGTTGAACATGGAGACACTAACCATCTCTGTCTGTGGTGATCAATATGTTGAACATGGAGACACTAACCATCTCTGTCTGTGGTGATCAATATGTTGAACATGGAGACACTAACCATCTCTGTCTGTGGTAATCAATAGATTGAACATGGAGACACTAACCATCTCTGTCTGTGGTAATCAATATGTTGAACATGGAGACACTAACCATCTCTGTCTGTGGTGATCAATATGTTGAACATGGAGACACTAACCATCTCTGTCTGTGGTAATCAATAGATTGACATGGAGACACTAACCATCTCTGTCTGTGGTAATCAATATGTTGAACATGGAGACACTGACCATCTCTGGATGGATGCTTCTGTAAAAGTAACTCAACTCAGCATATATAGAAACATCCTCTCACTGTACATTTTAAGTTTATTTTCAGCAAACTTAACATGTGTAAATATTTGTATGAACATAACAAGATTCAACAACTGAGACATAAAATGAACAAGTTCCACAGACATGTGACTAATAGGGGAGGGCAAGTAGCCTCGTGATTAGAGTGTTGGACTAGTAACCGAAAGGTTGCAAGATCAAATCCCGAGCTGACCAGGTAAAAATCTGTCGTTCTTCCCTGAACAAGGCAGTTAAACCACTGTTCCTAGGCCACCATTGAAAATAAGAATTTGTTCTTAACTGACTTGCCTAGTTAAATAAAAATAAAAATAGAAATGGAATAATGTGTCCCTGACCAAAGGGGGGGGGGTCAAAAGTAACAGTCAGTATCTGGTGTGGCCACCAGCTGCATTAAGTACTGCAGTGCATCTCCTACTCATGGACTGCACCAGATTTGCCAGTTCTTCCACCAAGGCTCCTGGACATTTCTGGGGGGGGATGGCCGTCACCCTCTGGTCCAACAGGTCCCAGATGTGCTCAATGGGATTGAGATCTGGGCTCTTTGCTGGCCATGGCAGAACACTGACATTCCTGTTTTGCTAGAAAACACTCACAGTATGACTGGTGGCATTGTCATGCTGGAGGGTCATATCAGGATGAGCCTGCAGGAAGGGTACCACATGAGGGAGGAGGAAGTCTTCCCTGTAACGCACAGCGTTGAGATTGTCTGCAATGACAACAAGCTCAGTCCGATGATGCTGTGACACACCGCCCCAGACCATGACGGACCCTTCACCTCCAAATCGATCCCACTCCAGAGTACAGGCCTCGGTGTAACGCTCATTCCTTTGACGATAAACGCGAATCCGACCATCACCCCATGTCAGACAAAACCACGACTCGTCAGTGAAGAACACTTTCTGCCAGTCCTGTCTGGTCCAGTGAGGGCGGGTTTGTGCTCATAGGTAACGATGTTGCCGGTGATGTCTGGTGAGGACCTACCTTACAACAGGGATCCTGGGTCCTGAAAAAGGGGCGTTTCTATTTTGAGTTTATGTGGCTCTTCTGAGTGGTTCTGTTCTCTTCTGGGTGTTGGAAACACACCAATACCCATTGGGTTGATTGGTTGACTGGTTTATTCTGTAAATGTTCCAAGAACTGCCATAGGCTAAGCACAGGACCAAATATTTATTGACCATGGAATCCAAAATATCCATCTCAGGTTCGTAAATGATGTCCTAGTTTTTCTGTGTATTTCATCTCTCTCTCCGTCTATCTTTGAAGTATGCATGCACACACCAACACACACAAACACACACACACATACACCACACATGCACACACACACACACATACACTACACATATACACACCAACACACACATATACACCACACATACACACACCAACACACACACATACACTACGCATACACACACCAACACACACACATACACTACGCATGCACACACCAACACACACAAACACACACACACATACACCACACATGCACACACACACACACATACACTACACATATACACACCAACACACACATATACACCACACATACACACACCAACACACACACATACACTACGCATACACACACCAACACACACACATACATACACTACACATACACACAACAACACACACACATACATACACCACACATATACACACCAACACACACATATACACCACACATACACACACCAACACACACACATACACTACGCATACACACACCAACACACACACATACATACACTACACATACACACAACAACACACACACATACATACACCACACATACACACACCAACACATACACACACCAACACACACACACACACATACACTACACATACACACACCAGCACACACACATACACCACACATACACACACCAACACACACACACATACACTACACATACACACACCAACACACACACATACACCACACATACACACACCAACACACACACACATACACTACACATACACACGCCAACACACACACATACATACACTACACATACACACACACACATACACTACACATACACACATACTCCACACATACACACACCAACACACACACATACATACACTACACATACACACACCAACACACACACACACATACACTACACATACACACACCAACACACACACATACATACACTACACATACACACACACACATACACTACACATACACACACCAACACACACACATACACTACACAAACACACACCAACACACACACACATACACTACACATACACACACATAAACAAGCACCGTCGCCCCACCTTCCACACACAACTACTGGGAAGCAACAACAAAAAACTTGCTCCCCAAGAGAAGTGCATTATGGGTATGATAATCTGGGACAGTGAAGGGAATACAGGCCATTCTTTCCCCAAGCAGACTGAACATCATGACATCACCTAGTTCTGGGAACAGAGGTCCATGTATCCAGCCATAGAGACGCAACTGTGTTCTATGTTATACAATCTAACTAGTGTTCTGTGTCCATTTTGAATGGCATGTCTTCATTCCTTCGTCCCCCCCACTATACCATGAGACAGACATGTCTTCATTCCTTCGTCCCCCACTATACCATGAGACAGACATGTCTTCATCCCCCACTATACCATGAGACAGACATGTCTTCATCCCCCACTATACCATGAGACAGACATGTCTCCATCACCTCATACCCCACTATACCATGAGACAGACTATCTTCATCACCTCATACCCCACTATACCATGAGACAGACTATCTTCATCACCTCATACCCCACTATACCATGAGACAGACATGTCTCCATCACCTCATACCCCCACTATACCATGAGACAGACTATCTTCATCACCTCATACCCCACTATACCATGAGACAGACTATCTTCATCACCTCATACCCCACTATACCATGAGACAGACATGTCTCATACCCCACTATACATGAGACAGGCTCTTCATCACCTCATCCCCCACTATACCATGAGACAGACTATCTTCATCTCATCCCCCACTATACATGAGACAGACCCCATCACCTCATACCCCACTATACCATGAGACAGACTATCTTCATCACCTCATACCCCACTATACCATGAGACAGACTATCTTCATCACCTCATACCCCACTATACCATGAGACAGACTATCTTCATCACCTCATACCCCACTATACCATGAGACAGACTATCTTCATCACCTCATACCCCACTATACCATGAGACAGACATGTCTCCATCACCTCATACCCCACTATACCATGAGACAGACTATCTTCATCACCTCATACCCCACTATACCATGAGACAGACTATCTTCATCACCTCATACCCCACTATACCATGAGACAGACTATCTTCATCCCTTCGTCCCCCACTATACCATGAGACAGACTATCTTCATCACCTCATACCCCACTATACCATGAGACAGACTATCTTCATCACCTCATACCCCAATATACCATGAGACAGACTATCTTCATCACCTCATACCCCACTATACCATGAGACAGACTATCTTCATCACCTCTTGTCTTCGTCCCCCACTATACCATGAGACAGACATGTCTTCATACCCCACTATACCATGAGACAGACATGTCTTCATACCCCACTATACCATGAGACAGACATGTCTTCGTCCCTTCATACCCCACTATACCATGAGACAGGCATGTCTTCATCCCCCACTATACCATGAGACAGACATGTCTATACCCCACTATACCATGAGACAGACATGTCTTCGTCCCTTCATACCCCACTATACCATGAGACAGGCATGTCTTCGTCCCTTCATACCCCACTATACCATGAGACAGACATGCCTTCATCCCCCACTATACCATGAGACAGACATGTCTTCGTCCCTTCATACCCCACTATACCATGAGACAGGCATGTCTTCGTCCCTTCATTCCCCACTATACCATGAGACAGACATGTCTTCATACCCCACTATACCATGAGACAGACATGTCTTCATACCCCACTATACCATGAGACAGACATGTCTTCATTCCCCACTATACCATGAGACAGACATGTCTTCATTCCCCACTATACCATGAGACAGACATGTCTTCATTCCCCACTATACCATGAGACAGACATGTCTTCATCCCTTCGTACCCCACTATACCATGAGACAGACTATCTTCATCCCTTCATACCCCACTATACCATGAGACAGGCATGTCTTCATCCCTTCATACCCCACTATACCATGAGACAGACATGTCTTCGTCCCTTCATACCCCACTATACCATGAGACAGACATGTCTTCGTCCCTTCATACCCCACTATACCATGAGACAGGCATGTCTTCATCCCCACTATACCATGAGACAGACTCTTCCCCCTCACCCCACTATACCATGAGACAGACATGTCTTCACACCCCACTATACCATGAGACAGACATGTCTTCATCCCCACTATACCATGAGACAGACTATCTTCCACCTCACTATACCATGAGACAGACATGTCTTCATCCCCCACTATACCATGAGACTGACATGTCTTCATCCCTTCCCCCCACTATACCATGAGACAGACATGTCTTCATCCCCCACTATACCATGAGACAGACATGTCTTCATCCCCCACTATACCATGAGACAGACATGTCTTCATCCCCCACTATACCATGAGACAGACATGTCTTCATCCCCCACTATACCATGAGACAGACATGTCTTCATCCCCCACTATACCATGAGACAGACATGTCTTCATCCCCCACTATACCATGAGACAGACATGTCTTCATCCCCCACTATACCATGAGACAGACATGTCTTCATCCCCCACTATACCCAGACATGTCTTCATCCCCCACTATACCATGAGACAGGCATGTCTTCATCACTATACCATCAGACATGTCTTCCCCCCACTATACCATGAGACAGACATGTCCTCATCACCTGTAATGGCATTGAATAGAAAACTACAAAACCTACAAAAAAATGTCTTCATCCCCCACTTCCTGAATGGATTTTCATCCCCCACTCAGGTTTGACAGCATGTGCCAAATCAGTTCTGTTATACCCACAGACACAGATTTTCATAACAGTTACCATGAGACAGACATGTCTTCATCCCCCACTGGGGAACTTTAGCGTGTTTTCTATCCAAATCTACCAATTATATGCATATCATATCTTCTGGGCCCGAGTAGCAGGACAGACAGTTTAATTTGGGCACGTCTTTTCCCCCAAATTCTGAATGCTGCCCCCCCACTACCATAGAGAGGTTAAAAGCTTACAAACAGGGTTGTCAAACGTTGAGATACTGTTGAGATACATATTTTTTAGATACATTAAACATCAATTATCTAAAACGTGTAAACTATACCATGAGATTTTTTTTACATAATCAGATATGTTGTAGCTTAGTCACTATTCTACATCATCTGAATGGTTTTTGTGTTTGCGCCCACCAAATCAGTTGAGACACAACATGCTCTCTGAATACAGGGTGGGTGTCATGTTTTGGCTGATAAATGTACTAAAATAGGAATCAAATTGAAATGTCAACTTTAAAATGGTACCACAAAGATGGTTGGAGGTCCACACATCAGAGAATGGTACCACAGAGATGGTTGGAGGTCCACACATCACAGAATATACCAATTATACTGTTGAAAGATACATTAAACATCAATTATCTAAATTGTACCACAGAGATGGTTGGAGGTCCACACATCAGAGAATGGTACCACAGAGATGGTTGGAGGTCCACACATCACAGAATGATACCACAAAGATGGTTGGAGGTCCACACATCACAGAATGGTACCACAAAGATGGTTGGAGGTCCACACATCAGAGAATGGTACCACAGAGATGGTTGGAGGTCCACACATCAGAGAATGGTACCACAAAGATGGTTGGAGGTCCACACATCAGAGAATATTGACTCGGTGTCCACATCACTAAGGAATTATCATGGTCCACATACACCAACACAGTCGTGAAGAAGGAACGACAACATCTCTTCCCCCTCAGGAGGCTGCTAAGATTCAGCATGGGGCCCTCAGATCCTCAAAAAGTTATACTTCTGTACAATTGAGAGCATACCTCTTGGTATGGCAACTGCTTGGCGTCCGACTGCAAGACATTACAGAGGGTAATGAGTATGGCCCAGTACATCACTGGGGCCGATCTCCCTGCCATCCAGTACTTCTACACCAGACAAGGTGTCAGATGAAGAAACCTAAAAATTGTCAAAGACTCCAGCCACCCGTCATAGACTGTTCTCTCAACTACCTCACAGCAAGCGGTACCGATGCACCAAGTCTGGAACCAACAGGACCCTGAACAGCTTCTACCCCCCAAGCCATAAGGCTGATAAATAGCTAATTAAATAGTACCTGGACGATCTGCATTGACCTCTTTTCACATACGCTGCTGTGACCATTTATTATCTTATTAAATTATTATTATTATTATTTTTATTATTATTATTATTTTTATTATTATTTTCATTATTATTAGTATTATTATTAGTATTATTATTTTTATTATTTTTATTATTTTTATTATTATTATTTTTTTTTTTTTTTTAATTATTTTATTACATTGTGTATTTATTCCTTGTGTTATAATGTTTCTATTATTTTTCCTCTGCATTGTTGAGAAAGGGCCTGTTGGTAAAGCTCACTGTTTACACCTGTTGTTTACGAAGCATGTGACCAATGACATTGATTTGACTTGGTAATGGACAAATGTATTCAAATGTATTGACCCTCCTGCAGTCCCTTCGCTGTGGATCAGGCATGTTCCCTCCTCTGCTTCCTGAAGTCAACAATCAACTATTTTGTTTTGTTGACATTGAGGGAGAGGTTGTTGTCCGGACACCACTATGCCAGTTCACTGGCTGACTCGTCGTTGTTGGTTATCAGGCCTACAACCGTGATGTCCGGACCACTATGCCAGTTCACTTACCTCCCTCCCTATAGGCTGACTCGTCGTTGTTGGTTATCAGGCCTACAACCGTGATGTCGTCATGGAGACTAGATGATGGAGTTGGTGTGGTGTAAAGCCACACAGTCGTGGGTGAACAGGGAGTACAGCAGAGGACTGAGGACACACCCCTGGGGGGGGGCCTTGTGTTGAGTCAGTGTGGAGGATGACTTGTTGTCAATCCTCACAGCCTGTGGTCTGCCCATCAGGAAGTCCAGGATCCAGTTGCAGAGGGTAGTGTCCTGACCCAGGGCTCTGAGCTTGATGTCCTGACCCAGGGCTCTGAGCTTGGTGTCCTGACCCAGGGCTCTGAGCTTGGTGTCCTGACCCAGGGCTCTGAGCTTGGTGTCCTGACCCAGGGCTCTGAGCTTGGTGTCCTGACCCAGGGCTCTGAGCTTGGTGTCCTGACCCAGGGCTTTGAGCTTGGTGTCCTGACCCAGGGCTCTGAACTTGGTGTCCTGACCCAGGGCTCTGAGCTTGGTGTCCTGACCCAGGGCTCTGAGCTTGGTGTCCTGAACAACAGGGCTCTGAGCTTGGTGCAGAGCTTGGAGTAACAACAGTGTTGAACAGCATTCTCACATAGGTGTTCCATCACAACACGTTATTTGTTTATTATACAACGTTTGGGTCTAATCCTGAATGCTGATTGGTTAAAACCGCATTCCAGACGGTGTCTATTCCACAAGTTACCACCGGCTAAATCTAGGATGTTAAAATGCCTATTTACTCTGTTCCATCAGACTGCACAATCCACTGTCTCATCAGCCCAGCCAGGCAATTTATCAACTTGATCTCCACTATAAAAAGCATCCAGACATTATCTCACATTTCTTTTAGACTAACATGTAGTTTTTAACAGCGTTAGATTTGAATAAATCTCTCTGACATTTGCAAAAAAAAATAAAAAATCAAATTCGATCTCCACCAGTCCCATTGTAATGAACGTGTTGGGGACGAGAGACAGGCAGCGTTTCTCAGCCAGTCAAAATCAGGAATCAGTTGGCATCATTTTGATGGATATATGCAAAAAAAATGTAAATTGAAAAAAGGTCAAACAAAACGAAGTGCAGCTAGTTTGCAGACTTTCCTCGACGAACTACACCCCGGTGTCAATATATCCTCCCAACACCAGCCTCTCGGGCCTTAACACCTAAACGCCAACTGCTTGAGAGTGCTTAGTCATTATGAGTATAATGTGTGTTAGACCGAGCTGAATACATGGGTTGAAATCTGGTTTGAGTGGATTCATGGATCATGGATTGATGTGATTTAAAGTGGGGTGAGGTCCCCCTCTACTGGCCGGATATTGTAACTACAGTGATCCAGTTCTACTCCTGAAATAGTTTACTGTCTCGGCCCTGCCTGTGGTTTTGTTGGGTGTTTTGTAACTCTGATAGGCCTATTCATTAATTAGTCTCGGTCCAGCCTCGGGGTTTATCGAGGGTTTTGAAACTTTGATAGACCTATTACTTAATTAGTATGTTCAGCCTGGGGCTTTATCAGGGGGATTTGCAAATCTGATAGGCCTATTCCTTAATTCATGCTTCTGAATGTTGCAAGAATCTCCCCCACATATGTCCTATAGACCAGACGTGGTTATTACTCTGACGTAGATACGATCTAAACCCTCTATGAATGTATTGTGAATGTTTATAAACGCGTTAATCGACCCTGCCACACGAGCATACTTTTGCGGCACAGTCGATAGCGCGCCGGACCTCGAGCTCGATGGTCGAGGGTTCGAGACCTGCTCCCTGGCTCGTCTTTCTTGAAGGCAGGGCACATTGAAAATAATAATTGGTACGAATCAATATTTTTAACGACATACTTCTGAGATAATGTCCGTGTGGTTGAACTGTTGGAACCAACACACCACTTTGAAGCCGTGTTTCCTGGTATTACAGGAAAACAGCTATGAAGTTTCCTGGTATTATGAGGCTCAATCAAAGAGTCCTCAGTCAGTGGCTGGGGCTTCTTGATATCACGTCATACTACTAATTATTTGACATGCTTTTTGATTCAGGGTGAATCCAAGTCCGCTTTAAAAAGTCACTATGACTGTTTGATTTCAGAAGGTAGTGATAGAGGATTTTCGACCAGCAGACAATTTCGTTAGATTTGGGTAGGTAACAAGGGCTTTTAATCATAATGCTTTATAGTGTACACACTATTGTACTTTGATGGTAAACTATTGGCGGTGAGTTTGTTTGTAAAGAGTATTATGTTTAGCTTATATTTTAACAGAAGACCACTCTACTCCCCGGAACTTGATGGTTTTATGAAATTGTAGTAATAGCCAATGCCTGCTAATCACTACTCTTATATTGACACACAGGTGAATTAATTGTTCATAAGTATATTCAACATGTAAGATACCTAGTAGCTTAGTTTATACCACTTTCTCGGATTCGATCCATATCTGGGCGCGAACTCGGGACCTCAGCCTTCTTCCATTAAAAGACGGTCATGTTACCTCAACAGCTAACTAATGAGGCGATGTAAGCGGGACACCTCGGCTAAGGAGTAAGTTTGACACATCTCCATGTGCTACGCTAGCCACTATAATAAAACACGCCTGGCTTACACTCTTCATAAAATGTCAGGGGCCTAATTTATCAACATTGCTAGAAACTATTCTAAAATACTACTTATGAACGGAATGTAGAATGTTCCTACGCATAGAAAAAGTGTGATTTGTTTCACTTTTTCTATTTAAAATAAATAAACAAATCACACTTTTTCTATGCGTAGGAACATTCTACATTCCGTTCATAAGTAGTATTTTAGAATAGTTTCTAGCAATGTTGATAAATTAGGCCCCCTATATATATATATATATATATATATATATATATATATATATATATATATATATTTATACAATGGTTTAATTCATAATGAATTAATCTGATATTTAATTCATAATGAATTATATATGATATATATATATATATATATATATATATATATATATATATATATATATATATACCAGATTAATTCATTATGAATTCAATATTAATTAACCTTTATTTAACTAGGCAAGTCAGTTAAGAACAAATTCTTTGGGGAACGATATCTGATAAACCAATCTGTACTTTCTGTAAAAGTACCACCGGTCTCTAAAAACGCGCTCTGATGAATGCAGTGTACCAGATCTTGTAACAGCGCATGATCAGCCATCTCTCATGTGATTTCCATTATCTCAGTCTTTTATAGTATTTCTACAATGGTTTAACTTTAACACTTGCCTCTAATTTAACAAATGACTGTACACTATATGGATTATTATCATAACAAATGCACTGATGTGGTCAAATGATATATAGCCTGTCAATATGTGTTGCATGAATTCACAATTGAAATACATTTAAATCGAAAAATGATTTAATTATTACTCGGAAGAATTTCACACATTTTCAACATATATTTTCCACACGCTTGACAAGCAGTTCCCTTATTCCACCACTTGGCACTGTGCCTACGCATGTTTATGGCTGTGCGTACATTTACTCAGTCACGCTCAAGCAAACGTTCATATTGATTCATCTCACAATTTGCGTGGAATTTATCCCACGCGTGGTTTATGCACATATTTGTGCCTGCACATGGTTGATACATGAGGCCCCTGAAATGCATGATGTTTAAATGTATGTAAGTAATACATGGATATCCTAATAGTGAAAATAAAAATCACATTAACGCCGAATAATATATTTGATTTTGTATTTATTACTCAAACGTATTGATGGATTTGTTTTTGGTGAATAATTTATTTTTTGTGAAATATGAAGTTTTAATATGACAGATTAGCGGAAGTACGCGTGTATTTCTTTAAATCCACATCCGGTTCTCAGTCAACAATGAAAGTGAACTTGCTGGGGAAATAACAAGGGAATGTATAGTATTTCATTACGTATTAAGTTTTCTTAGGGAGTTGAGAAAATTGAGTAGGATTTCCACTTTGCCTGTCTTTGGTCCACACTCCAGTCCAGTTGGTGGCGGTAGTGCACCTTAAAGTTGGTTTCCAAACGCCATATATAAAATCCACAGAAGATGAAACAACGAGTCCTGTGTTTTGAAATCTGACTCCGCTACAGGACTGTGACAGCTGTGCATCGTTTCATCTCGCTAAGTTATCTTATAGGGAGAGACAAGTTTCATTAACGAGTTATATTGGCACTTCCCCCACAATGGAAGAAGCAGGATACAAAGCCATGGCTTCGGCTACTTCAGGTGCAACCTTTTACCCTATTTTCTTTAGTCCACTTTCCGACTTATTAGTTTGCTAGCTAGCTGCTAGTCCCACACCAGTAGACAACTAACGTTAGCTAGCTGCTAGTCCCACACCAGTAGACAACTAACGTTAGCTAGCTGCTAGTCCCACACCAGTAGACAACTAACGTTAGCTAGCTGCTAGTCCCACACCAGTAAACAACTAACGTTAGCTAGCTGCTAGTCCCACACCAGTAGACAACTAACGTTAGCTAGCTGCTAGTCCCACACCAGTAGACAACTAACGTTAGCTAGCTGCTAGTCCCACACCAGTAGACAACTAACGTTAGCTAGCTGCTAGTCCCACACCAGTAGACAACTAACGTTAGCTAGCTGCTAGTCCCACACCAGTAGACAACTAACGTTAGCTAGCTGCTAGTCCCACACCAGTAGACAACTAACGTTAGCTAGCTGCTAGTCCCACACCAGTAGACAACTAACGTTAGCTAGCTGCTAGTCCCACACCAGTAGACAACTAACGTTAGCTAGCTGCTAGTCCCACACCAGTAGACAACTAACGTTAGCTAGCTGCTAGTCCCACACCAGTAGACAACTAACGTTAGCTAGCTGCTAGTCCCACACCAGTAGACAACTAACGTTAGCTAGCTGCTAGTCCCACACCAGTAGACAACTAACGTTAGCTAGCTGCTAGTCCCACACCAGTAGACAACTAACGTTAGCTAGCTATCCGGTCAGTCTTAGGTTTTTAGGAGTAATGGCCTGGTCCTACCTAGCCTGGGCAGCTGTTAGTGGGTTTATGATGGAGATCCATAAAGCCCACCAGCCGCTGCTCAGACTAGCCTGGTCCGAGTTCTCCCTGGTGTATCAATGTGCCCACAGCAGTTGGCAAGACAGTACAAACAGACCTTGGACCAGGCTACTAACCGTCCCCTGTAAGCCATCTGTCATGTAACTAAACCAGTGCCCAAGGTAATGTCGATGACTTCCACAGGTTCTATTCACTTCTTCCACGATGATTTTTGAGGATGAGATACAAATGAAAGAATACCTCATGACGATGACTGATATGATCGTGTTGTGTGCCACCCTGGCCATCTCCCTCTTCTTCTGGATCATTTCCATCACAGCCAGCACATATTACGGTAAGACACACCTGCCTGCGTGGACATGCTCACACACACACCTTGTCAGTCATGTCCAGTGTTTTCCCTACCGTTGTGGGTTATAAAAAGCTTGTTAACCCTTTTAAAATAATAATAAATGTTCTGCATAAATGTCATCAGATCTTCATCTAAGTCCTACTTCTAATAATAGATCAAGTTCATCTGATTTAAACTAATAAAACACAAACAATTGTCCTTTTGAATTTCTTTATTGAGAAAATTGATCCAACATTACATTTCTTTGTGGGGGAAAAAAGTATGTAAATCTCAAGATTTAATGAGCTCAAAGTGGATTAAAGTAGTCAAAAGTTTAGTATTTGGTCCCATATAGAAGATGTTTCAGAACACTTCTAAATTCATCTTGATAGTGCCATGATTAAGAAAAAAACACGAATGAATCATGAATCCGGATGAGTGAGAAGTTTAGAGGCTGCAAAACATGCTCTCACGGTTACCCATAAGAGGGGAGAATGTTTTGTTGCAGAAATCGACAATGCTAAAGAGTGCAAACTCTCAACACTATATAAGCAAGATGGGCCCCCCTTCCTAGCTCTGTTGGGCCCCCCTTCCTAGCTCTGTTGGGCCCCCCTTCCTAGCTCTGCTGCCCCCTCCCCCGCCTAGTTCTGTTGCCCCCCTGCCTAAAAAAGAGAGGCTTCTATTCACCTCATTCCAGAATATAGACAAGGAGAGATGGTTTCAGTAGTAGTTTGTTAAAGAGGATGAAGCACGACTTGATGAAACACTGATTATTATCTAGAGCTATAACCTAATTCAATGTGTCATTCCAGGCACTCTCCAGCCGGTGTCTCCGTGGCGATGGTTGTTCTCCATCCTGGTTCCTCTGACTCTCACCACACGGGCCCTGAAGAAGAGGAGTCTGGACCACGGCGGAGCCCTGGGAGGTAAACAAACAATGGAACATAAATCAACTAATCAAAATAAAAACCTTCCTGCTCAGGAGGTATTCTATGACTTTCAGCGGAAGAACTTCCTGTGTCTTCACCTTGTAGTTCTGTGTGTTTAATCAATCAAAACGTGTTATGACAGCCTCACCTACATGTTAATTCCCACGGATGTGTTGTGCAACCAGAAGCACGCCCCGGCACTTACTTAGGTCTACTTCATGTAGGAATTCAGCAGGGAGAATATGTATCGAATGAAAAATATCACTTTTATATACAGATGTTTAAGTTAACCAGGCAAGTCAGTTAAGGAAAAACATCTTATTTACAATGACTAGGAACAGTGGGTTTACTGCCTTGTTCAGGGGAACAGTGGGTTTACTGCCTTGTTCGGGGGAACAGTGGGTTGACTGCCTTGTTCGGGGGAACAGTGGGTTGACTGCCTTGTTCGGGGGAACAGTGGGTTGACTGCCTTGTTCGGGGGAACAGTGGGTTGACTGCCTTGTTCGGGGGAACAGTGGGTTGACTGCCTTGTTCGGGGGAACAGTGGGTTGACTGCCTTGTTCGGGGAACAGTGGGTTTACTGCCTTGTTCGGGGGAACAGTGGGTTTACTGCCTTGTTCGGGGGAACAGTGGGTTTACTGCCTTGTTCGGGGGGAACAGTGGGTTGACTGCCTTGTTCGGGGAACAGTGGGTTGACTGCCTTGTTCGGGGGAACAGTGGGTTGGCCTTGTTCGGGGGAACAGTGGGTTGACTGCCTTGTTCGGGGGAACAGTGGGTTGACTGCCTTGTTCGGGGGAACAGTGGGTTGACTGCCTTGTTCGGGGAACAGTGGGTTGACTGCCTTGTTCGGGGAACAGTGGGTTGACTGCCTTGTTCGGGGGAACAGTGGGTTGACTGCCTTGTTCGGGGACAGTGGGTTGACTGCCTTGTTCGGGGAACAGTGGGTTGACTGCCTTGTTCGGGGGAACAGTGGGTTGACTGCCTTGTTCGGGGAACAGTGGGTTGACTGCCTTGTTGGGTTGACTGCCTTGTTCGGGGAACAGTGGGTTGACTGCCTTGTTCGGGGAACAGTGGGTTGACTGCCTTGTTCGGGGGGGGAACAGTGGGTTGACTGCCTTGTTCGGGGGAACAGTGGGTTGACTGCCTTGTTCGGGGAACAGTGGGTTGACTGCCTTGTTCGGGGGAACAGTGGGTTGACTGCCTTGTTCGGGGGAACAGTGGGTTGACTGCCTTGTTCGGGGGAACAGTGGGTTGACTGCCTTGTTCGGGGGAACAGTGGGTTGACTGCCTTGTTCGGGGGAACAGTGGGTTGACTGCCTTGTTCGGGGGAACAGTGGGTTGACTGCCTTGTTCGGGGGAACAGTGGGTTGACTGCCTTGTTCGGGGGAACAGTGGGTTTACCTTGTCAGCTTGGGGATTCGATCCAGCAACCTTTCGGTTACTGGCCCAACGCTCTAACCATTAGGCTCCCTGCCGCCCCAATATGACAAATATGGGAAAAAAATAGTTGTTGTGTGTTGATGCAATGTCTTCCACTATATTCTCAATCCCTCGTGGGACCAACTGCTTATCTATTGGTCCTGTGGCGACTCGCCTACTCAGGAATGGAAGGTGCTCAACCAACAAGTCTGAACAGTTTACAACGGCTGCCTGGGGGGGGGAATTACTTCCAGACTGAAGTACAGTCCTTCAGTTTCACCAGGTCTGCACACGGAATAAGAGCTTCCCTTCCCTTAAACAGACTCACTTGGCGTGGAGGACTCTAGATGACTGCTTTTCCTTCTTAAGGATTCGGACAGGATCAGGCTTTGACTGTAAAAAGGGGACAGGTTTTGCCAGCTTCATATTATGGAAGAGGATCTTCTGAACGATAACTGCACAGCAGATAATCTGCCCTTGTATACATTCTACGCCTCTGTGATGATTGTGGAGTTCACCCTGGCTCTGCCTCTTAACCTCTCAGTGCTTTACCTCTTCATCTTCAAGCTGGAGTTCTGGAAGCTGAACTCCAACAACCTTTTCCTGTTCAATCTGGTGTTGGCTGACCTCCTTCTGCTGGGCTGTTTGCCAGTGAACGCCTACAACTTTCTACGCGGAGAGCGACAGAGTGTGGACGGAAAGATCTGCAAAGCCATGCTCTTCATGCTGTTTCTGAACCGAGGCGCCAGTATCGGCTTCCTGGCTGTGATTTCACTCGATCGCTACTTCAACGTGGTTCATCCTGGGAACAAGGACTTTGTCCTCAAAAAGTCCCCTCATATATCTGTGGTCATCTGGCTACTACTGCTCCCTTTGACGGTCCCCACCATGCTGAAGACCGGCTGCTGTAGCAGTCATGGGGACATCACTGACACTCTGAGAGAGGTTGTGTTCTTCACCCAGATTCTCATCCCTTTCTTTGTGTTGGTGTACTGCACGGTCCGCATTGTCAACAGACTCAAAAAGAAGACGGTAGGTGACAGGACCAAGCTGCGTCGAGCAGTGTTTCTGGTCACCTCTGTCATGCTGCTCTTTTCTCTCTGTTTCCTGCCTTGTACCATCGCTAGAATTGTTCTGTTGACTGTCCGAGCCATGGATTTAGACAATGCTGAGAATATAGCTGTTCAGGTCTATGATGGTTTCATAGTGTTTTCCCACATGGACTGTCTAGTGGACCCAATTGTGTACTGTTTAAGCAGCACTAAGTTCAAACGCCTCTACCTGTCAACGTATTGCCCCTGTCTACAGAGAAACAACGCAGAAACGGTTGAAAGGACAAACCCCACACGAACCAACTTAAATCTAAAACGCAACAGCAACACACTGTAGCTAGTAGTCTAAAACGCAACAGCAACACACTGTAGCTAGTAGGTAATGATACTTCTGGGTGTGGGTGTGGTCGTGGTTGTGGGTGTGGTCGTGGGCGTGGCCACAGTTTTTAAAGGGTTTCTTGCAGTTATACACTTTCATGGGGCTGAGAATTTTTTTTGTATTTAAAAAAAAAGAGAATTTTCTGCAATTCTACACATTTGACCATATGGCTTATGTCATATAACTAAAACTTTGTTAAAACAAGTCTATTGGGGCCCCATGCCAGGACATTTTTAAAAAACATTTTAGTTTCTCTCTCACTGTCTAGTTTTTTTATTTTGGTGATTGTTAGTTCTCAAAAATGATCTTATTTCAAAAGATATCACTCAGTTTATCTTTTCTACATACTTTCTATCTGGTTTTAGTAATTTTAAGTTCACACTGAAAACGTTTTCACCATGTTCATCTGTTTTGATGTGGCGGCCCGCCGCTGCTAAATGAATATAGGGGAAGCACTGGCATGTTCAGCTTTTGTTTGCCAAATCAGACTGTGATTCAATACTGGTTTCTGTTATGATCAGTCATCGGTTTCGTTCACCTGTGATATCATCATGTTACACATATCATCATGATGCTGGTACTAATTGTCTGTGTCAAATAAATATTCTCCTCAAATGATGCTCCCATAAAAATGATTGTTACTACTACAACTACTACTACCAAGACAACAACAGCTGATAGGAGCGACTCCCTCCTCCCTTGGAGAGGTAAGACCACATTGTATACTACTACTATTACTACTACTAGTACTACAACAGCTGATAGGGGCTACCCCCTCCTCCCTTGGTGAGGTAAGACCACATTATATACTACTACTACTACTACTACAACAGCTGATAGGGGCTACCCCCTCCTCCCTTGGAGAGGTAAGACCACATTATATACCACTACTACTAGTACTACAACAGCTGATAGGAGCTACCCCCTCCTCCCTTGGAGAAGTAAGACCACATTGCAGTTGAAGTCAGAAGTTTATATACACTTAGGAGTCATTAACTTATTTTTCAACCACTCCACACATTTCTTGTTAACAAACTATAGTTTTGGCAAGTCAGTTAGGACATCTACTTTGTACAAGTCATTTTTCCAATAATTGTTTACAGACAGATTATTTCACTTATAATTCACTTTATCACAATTCCAGTGGGTCAGAAGTTTACATACACCTAGTTGACTGTGCCTTTAAACAGCTTGGAAAATTCCAGAAAATGATGTCATGGCTTTAGAAGCTTCTGATAGGCTAATTGACGTCATTTGAGTCGATTGGAGGTGTGGATGTATTTCAAGGCCTACCTACTATTCAGTCTCTACATATCTACTGTCTAATACTATTCAGTCTCTACATATCTACTGTATAATACTATTCAGTCTCTACATATCTACTGTATAATACTATTCAGTCTCTACATATCTACTGTCTGATACTATTCAGTCTCTACATATCTACTGTATAATACTATTCAGTCTCTACATATCTACTGTATAATACTATTCAGTCTCTACATATCTACTGTCTAATACTATTCAGTCTCTACATATCTACTGTCTGATACTATTCAGTCTCTACATATCTACTGTCTGATACTATTCAGTCTCTACATATCTACTGTCTGATACTATTCAGTCTCTACTGTCTGATACTATTCAGTCTCTACATATCTACTGTCTGATACTATTCAGTCTCTACTGTCTGATACTATTCAGTCTCTACTGTCTGATACTATTCAGTCTCTACATATCTACTGTATAATACTATTCAGTATCTACATATCTACTGTCTGATACTATTCAGTATCTACACTGCATTCAGAAAGTATTCAGACCCCTTGATTTTTCCACATTTTTGTTACTTTACAGCCTTATTATAAAATTGGTTAAATAGTTTTTTTCCCTCAATCTACAAACACAATACCTCATGACATCACAATAACCCCATAATGACATCACAATAACCCATAATGACATCACAATACCACAGAACCTTTACTGAGTACTTAGTTAAAGCTTTGACAGTGATAACAGCCTAAAGTCTTCTTGGGTATGATGCTTCAAGCTTGGCACACCTGTATTTGAAGAGTTTCTCCCATTTCTTCTCTGCAAGTGTGCCTTGAATTCTAAATACATCACCAACCGTGTCACCAGCAACGCACCACCACCTCCATGCATCACGTGGGAACGACACATGCAGAGATCATCTGTTCACCTCCTCCATGCATCACGTAGGAACGACACATGCAGAGATTATCTGTTCACCTCCTCCATGCATCACGTAGGAACGACACATGCAGAGATCGTCTGTTCACCTCCTCCATGCATCACGTAGGAACGACACATGCAGAGATCATCTGTTCACCTACTCTGCGTCTCATAAAGACACGGCGGTTGGAACCAAAAATCTCAAATTTGGACTCTTCAGACCTAAGGACTGATTTCCACCGGTCTAATGTCCATTACTCGTGTTTCTTGACCCAAGAAATTCTCTTCTTCTTATTGGTGTCCTTTAGTAGTGGTTTCTTTGCAGCAATTCAACCATGAAGGCCTGATTCACACAGTTGATGTGTCTTTTACTTAAACTCTGAAACATTTATTTGGGATGTAATTTCTGAGGCTGGTAACTCTATTGAACTTATCCTCTGCAGCAGAGGTAACTCTGGGTCTTCCTTTCCTGTGGCGATCCTCATGAGCCAGTTTCATCATAGCGCTTGATGGTTTTTCGACTACGCTTGAGAAACTTTTCTTGACATTTTCCAGATTGACTGACCTTAATGATGGACTGTCATTTGATTGGCTCAAAGGCATTAACAAGAAAATGAATTCCAAACATTAACCTTTTTAACAAGGTACACCTGTTAATTGAAATGGATTCCAGGTGACTACCTCATGAAGCTGGTTGAGAGAATGCCAAGAGTGTGCAAAGCTGTCATCAAAGCAAAGTGTGGCTAATTTGAAGAATCTCAAATATAAAACATTTTGATTTAACACTTTTTTGGTTACTACATGATTCCATATGTATTATTTAATAGTCTCTCGACTGGTACTGCATAATACTATTTTGTACATGCTTTGTTTGTTGATGAAACAATGTCCAATGTTTCCACATTAATTAGTTATTTTGAATATGAAATGCCAACCAAATAAAGATTGCCATTTCAAAAGCAAAGACCGGTTTGATAAAGTGAATGATTTGCTGCAAGGCAGCATGGACACAAAGAAACAGCAAGCAGAAACTGAGCAGAAATGTTTTAAAACATCCTTAAAAAATATCATTCATGTTTTATCTTCCTCATTTAAAAAAAATGTGTAATAATTTGTTGGGTGAGTTTGAATTTGAGATTTGATGGATCTATATATATATTTATATTATATATATATTATATATATATATTATATTTATATATTATATTATATATATATATATAATATATATATTGATCCATCAAATCTCAAACTCACCCAACAAATTATTAGGGGAAAAAACTATTAAAGATTTTGTTAATGAGGCTCTTTGATCAGATGACCTCATACCATTTGTATGTCTCCGTGTCCAGTATGAGGGAAGTTACATGTAATTTTGTGAGCCAACGCTAACTAGCATCACCCATCTACTTCAAAGCAATGTGCTATCTACATCTTAACTTCCTTTATACTGGACATGGAGACATAATGTTATCCGAGAGTTCATCGGACTCTGGGGAAGTACATAAAGGGCCTCGTTGCCAATATCCCAAGTATCAGTTTAACCTTAGGAGTCTCTGTTGGGTGTTTTAATGCTATTATTAATTCTAAGATTCATCCCACACAGTTCCAGCAGCCCCAGGCGTATGCGTGTGAGAAGAGGGGTTGCCCCTGATGTCAGTCACACGTTAGCCAGGCCATCAGCAGTCCTCGTGATCTGGATCTGAGAGGAATTAATTAGTCACCATTCTTTTAATCAGGGTCTGTGCTGAATCACATTATTCAACTGACTAAAGCAGTTTATTCATGTACTAATTGGTACATTCCACAGCAGAATAGCCCATAAATATTTTTGGTATAACAGATTGTTCTGGCAATTCTCACAAGGAAACTGTGAGGAATGTTTTTTTGACATTTTGTATCCCAAACTATTTTTAAGAAAATCATGAGGGAGGTGTTAATTTTACTTTTTTTTTTTTTTTTTTTTTTTTTTTTTACCTATCCATGCCTCCTGTAAGACCCTATGACCCTTGAACCGTACATGATACAGACAACATCTTGGAGTCAATATACTCCGTGTCCTCTCAAATATGGAGTACATCTAGATTCAGAAATAAATGTTATCACATTTACTTTACCCAACATAACAAAAATATGAATATTAATTCAACAATATACTCTTCAAAGTGGGTTCTCTAAGTACGTTTGAAGATATAAACCCATGTTCTACATAGACATGTGCATTGTAGGTAATTGATCAATGACATGATTGCACATTCAGCAAATCACCAGCAGAGGGAGTTTAAAGAAAACATCCATTTTCCCCCATTCACTGTGTTGGTGTTCATAACATGTATCATAACTTAAATCAGCAGAGAGCCCACTCTGGCAATGTGATGTATTTGTAGAGTATATTGTCCCAAACAATATAAAATGAACTAAATCAAAAAAGTTAATTTTCAGATATTCATTTGAATATTTAATGTTGAATAAATAATGAATGCAATAATAAAAAATCAAGACATACTCCATATGACACACTATAAGGAGTATGTTGACAACAACACAGATCATAGGGTCTTACAGGAGGCATATATACAGTAGGTCTAAAAAGGGCATAAAATGGCCACTTTCATCATGATTTTCTCAAACATACCGAGAGAGTAGAGGTTCTGTAGTAGTGTTCTGATAAGGTAGTTAGACCTAGTTTGTAACCTGGTCCCAGATCTGTCAGAGCCGGCTCCCGTGGTCATAACAACGGCCCAAAGAGTTGGCTATGAACAAGTACAAACAGATCTGGGATCAGGTAAGAGTGTTTGAGTTGTTGTATTGTTTTTGTTCCCTGTCCCCTACAGCCCTGCTGGTCGGCTTCATCCTCACCATGGCCAACATAAGTTTCTTCTCTGCCCTGCTGGCTTTCTTCATCACTTCCTCCAAGCTGACACGCTGGAAAGGAGACGTCAAGAAGAAACTAGACTCGGACTATAAAGAAGGTAACGAGTTACAGCGGCTAGGACAGCGGCTAGGACAGCGGCTAGGACATCGACTAGGACAGCGGCTAGGACAGCGGCTAGGACAGCGGCTAGGACAGCGGCTAGGACAGCAGCTAGGACAGCGGCTAGGACAGCAGCTAGGACAGCGGCTAGGCCATCAGCTAGGACAGCGGCTAGGACAGCGGCTAGGCCATCAGATAGGACAGCAGCTAGGACAGCGGCTAGGCCATCAGCTAGGACATCAGCTAGGACAGCGGCTAGGCCAGCGGCTAGGACAGCGGCTAGGACAGCGGCTAGGACAGCGGCTAGGACAGCAGCTAGGCCATCAGCTAGGACAGCGGCTAGGACAGCGGCTAGGCCCATCGGCTAGGCCATCAGCTAGGCCATCAGCTAGGCCAGCGGCTAGGACAGCGGCTAGGACATCGGCTAGGACATCGGCTAGGCCAGCGGCTAGGACATCAGCTAGGACAGCGGCTAGGCCAGCGGCTAGGCCATCAGCTAGGACAGCGGCTAGGACAGCAGCTAGGACAGCGGCTAGGCCATCAGCTAGGACAGCGGCTAGGACAGCAGCTAGGACAGCGGCTAGGCCATCAGCTAGGACAGCGGCTAGGCCATCAGCTAGGACAGCGGCTAGGCCATCAGCTAGGACATCGGCTAGGCCATCAGCTAGGACATCGGCTAGGACAGCGGCTAGGCCAGCGGCTAGGACAGCAGCTAGGACAGCAGCTAGGACAGCGGCTAGGACAGCGGCTAGGACAGCGGCTAGGCCATCAGCTAGGACAGCGGCTAGGACAGCGGCTAGGCCATCAGCTAGGACAGCGGCTAGGCCATCGGATAGGCCATCGGATAGGCCATCAGCTAGGCCATCAGCTAGGCCAGCGGATAGGCCATCAGCTAGGCCAGCGGATAGGCCATCAGCTAGGACAGCGGCTAGGCCATCAGCTAGGCCATCAGCTAGGCCATCGGATAGGCCATCAGCTAGGCCATCGGATAGGCCATCGGATAGGCCATCAGCTAGGCCATCAGCTAGGCCATCAGCTAGGCCATCAGCTAAGCCATCTGCTAGGCCAGCGGCTAGACCATCTGCTAGGCCAGCGGCTAGGCCATCGGCTAGGCCAGCGGCTAGACCATCTGCTAGGCCAGCGGCTAGACCATCTGCTAGGCCAGCGGCTAGACCATCTGCTAGGCCAGCGGCTAGACCATCTGCTAGGCCAGCGGCTAGACCATCGGCTAGGCCAGCGGCTAGGCCATCGGCTAGGCCAGCGGCTAGACCATCTGCTAGGCCAGCGGCTAGACCATCTGCTAGGCCAGCGGCTAGACCATCTGCTAGGCCAGCGGCTAGGCCATCGGCTAGGCCAGCGGCTAGACCATCTGCTAGGCCAGCGGCTAGACCATCTGCTAGGCCAGCGGCTAGACCATCTGCTAGGCCAGCGGCTAGACCATCTGCTAGGCCAGCGGCTAGACCATCTGCTAGGCCAGCGGCTAGGCCATCGGCTAGGCCAGCGGCTAGACCATCGGCTAGGACAGCGGCTAGGCCATCGGCTAGGACAGCGGCTAGGCCATCGGCTAGGACAGCGGCTAGGCCATCTGCTAGGCCATCGGCTAGGCCATCGGCTAGGCCATCGGCTAGGCCATCGGCTAGGCCATCGGCTAGGCCAGCGGCTAGGCCAGCAGCTAGGCTTAATGACTCTCGAGATAGTCAGGCCACACTCCAGTAAGCAACAGCCCGCTACTGGATTGCATAGTCTGCCTCAGTCAGTAATATCTGGTTTATTTTTTTATTTTTTTAAACACCTGCGTAAGTCATTTGTCCTTAAAGGTATAGTTCACCTGTTTTGAAGTGTATCTTATTTAACAAGGAAACCCAGCCCCAGGGAAGTCAAAAGGAAGTGAAACATTTTGGAGGTGAACTATCATTGTAATGTGTGTCCCCTTTGCCCTCCAGGTGGTCAGAGGAACTGGGTGCAGGTGTTCTGTAATGGTGGTGTCCCCACAGAGCTGGCGCTGCTATATATGATCGAGGTTAATCAGTCAATGAATTATATATTTGAATACATATAACAGCTGCCTCAGCCAAGTGAGCCGGCCACACATCTGTCACTCATCTGAGGTTATTTCCTTTGTGTGGTCCTGGTTCTAGGTGGGTCCAGGGGAGATGCCGGTGGACTTTGGGAAGCAGTACTCAGCCTCCTGGATGTGTCTGTCTCTGCTGGGGGCCTTGGCCTGCTCTACGGGGGACACCTGGGCTTCAGAGGTGGGGCCCGTCCTCAGTCAGACCAAACCCCGCCTCATCACCTCCTGGAGAGAGGTTCCTACAGGTACACACACACACACACACACACACTCAATGCACACACACACACCTCAATGCAAAGAAACCACTACTAAAGGACACGAATCATAAGAAGAGACTTGCTTGGGCCAAGAAATACGATCAATGGACATTAGACCGATGGAAATGTGTTCTTTGGTCTGAAGGGTCCAAATTTGAGATGTTTGGCTCCAACTTCTGTGTCTTTGTGAGACGCAGAGGAGGTGAATGGAAGATCTCTGCATCTGTGGTTCCCCCCCGTGAAGCATGGAGGAGGAGGCGATGTGATGGTGCTTTGCTGGTGACACTGTCAATGATTTATTTAGAAATCAAGGCACACTTAACCAGCATGGCAACCACAGCATTCTGCAACGATACGCCATCCCATCTGGTTTGCGCTTAGTGGGACTAGCATTTTGTTTTTCAACAGGGCAATGACCCAACACACCTCCAGGCTATGTAAGGGCTATTTGAGCAAGAGGGAGAGTGATGGAGTGCTGCATCAGATGACCTGGCCTCCACAATCATCTGACCTCAAGCCAAATGAGATGGTTTGGGATGAGTTGGACCGCAGAGTGGAAAAGCAGCCAACAAGTGCTCAGCATATGTGGGAACTCCTTCAAGACTGTTGGAAAATCATTTCTCGTGAAGCTGGTTGAGAGAATGCCAAGAGTGTGCAAAGCTATCAAGGCAAATGGTAGCTGCTTTGAAGAATATACAATATATACTACATGATTCCATATGTGTTATTGCATCATTTTGTCTTTACTATTGTTTTACAATGTAGAAAATAGTCAAAAATTAAGAACCCCTGGAATGAGTAGTTGTGTCCACACTATAGACTGGTACTGTAGGTCAGTGTATTTGCACAGGAAGAACTCTCAACCAACTGGGAATTATTTGAAAAACTTTAAACCCGTGTTCTGCGATTACTAAAACTTACTGTATGCTTCCCAGTTGAAACCGTTCGTGCATACTGTACATTTAGTGATGTTTTTGTTCATTTTGGTGTCTACCCCCTTCCTCAGAGATTTCGTCAACAATAGGGATTTTTCAATTAAGTGTTTGTTGTCATTCAACGACAGACAACTAGTTTTCATACATATTTTTTTTCACTTGAGAAATACTACATCAAACATTTAGATGTAAAATTGCTTCCTCTGCAAAGATGACAGATGTCTGGAGTGTCAACTTGTGACTGTTATTGATATATATATATATAGAGAGAGAGAGAGAGAGAGAGAGAGAGAGTCTCTGTCAGGTCTGTCAATGGTCAGGGTTGTTTCACGCCCTGTGAGGCCTGTATGTGGGTGGTGTTAAATAGTGATGCAAGCCCGGCTAGCTCAGTCGGTAGAGCATGAGACTCTTAATCTCAGGGTCGTGGGTTCGAGCCCCACGTTGGGCGCTAAATGCTTTTGATTCGAAAGCCTTTCTTCTGATAAATGCGAGCAAATCAAATGTTATTTGTGTGATATAATACACAGTAACCAGTCAAACGTTCACTCACTTACTCATTCAAGGTTTTTTTTTAAATTAATTTGCAACAATTTCTACATACCTGTCTTTGCATTGTCATTATGGGGTATTATGTGTAGATTGCTGAGGATGTTTTATTTAATCCATTTGAGAATAACGCTGTAAGGTAACACATTTGGGGGGAAACCAAGGGGTCTGAATACTAACCAACCTGGTCTGACAGTTATTACATGTTGGTGTGTTATTTACCAACCTGGTCTGACAGTTATTACATGTTGGTGTGTTATTTACCAACCTGGTCTGACAGTTATTACATGTTGGTGTGTTATTTACCAACCTGGTCTGACAGTTGTGTTATTTTGCGATGTTGTGGGCTGTGTCTCCAAGCCCGGCTAGCTCAGTCGGTAGAGCATGAGACTCTTAATCTCAGGGTCGTGGGTTCGAGCCCCACGTTGGGCGGTTGTGTTTTGCGTTGGGTGCTCTCCTCTGAGACAGACTTTCTTCGGATAAATGCGAGCAAATCAAATGTTATTTGTGTGATATGATACACAGTAACCAGTCAAACGTTCACTCACTTACTCATTCAAGGGTTTACTTTTAATAAATTTGCAACAATTTCTCCATACCTGTTTTCGCGTTGTCATTATGGGGTATTATGTGTAGATTGCTGAGGATGTTTTATTTAATCCATTTGAGAATAACGCTGTAAAGTAACACATTTGGGGGAAAACCAAGGGGTCTGAATACTAACCAACCTGGTCTGACAGTTGTGTTATTTTGCGATGTTGTGGGTTGTGTCTCCAAGCCCGGCTAGCTCAGTCGGTAGAGCATGAGACTCTTAATCTCAGGGTCGTGGGTTCGAGCCCCACGTTGGGCGCTGAGCTTTTGATTTGGATAACATTGATCCTCAGAGGCTTGGGCCTCGTTTCCTAGACACAGATTATAGTCCTCCACTGAAAAGCACTACCTCTGAACAATATCAAATGGACATGTTTTTTAGACTAGGACTTCATGGGTGTCTGGGAAACCAGCCTTAGAGGTATAGTGGTTAATACACATGCAACATAGATGACCAGTATTGGTTGACTGTGTTGCTTCATCACCCTAGGGATAAGTACATGGGTGATGAAATAGAGGACTGCTGAAATCCAAGATTCAGGGTTGGTTCAGACCCTGAGATCTGTCAGTGAGCAGGGTTGGTGCACGCCCTGTGAGGCCTGTATGTGGGTGGTGTTAAATAGTGATGCAAGCCCGGCTAGCTCAGTCGGTAGAGCATGAGACTCTTAATCTCAGGGTCGTGGGTTCGAGCCCCACGTTGGGCGCAGACCTTTTGATTTAAAAGCCTTTCTTCGGATAAATGCGAGCAAATCAAATGTTATTTGTGTGATATGATACACAGTAACCAGTCAAACGTTCACTCACTTACTCATTCAAGGGTTTACTTTTAATAAATTTGCAACAATTTCTCCATACCTGTTTTCGCGTTGTCATTATGGGGTATTATGTGTAGATTGCTGAGGATGTTTTATTTAATCCATTTGAGAATAACGCTGTAAGGTAACACATTTGGGGGAAAACCAAGGGGTCTGAATGCTTTTTGAGGGCACTTGGATATACAGTGAGGGAAAAAAGTATTTGATCCCCTGCTGATTTTGTACGTTTGTCCACTGACAAAGAAATGATCAGTCTATAATTTTAATGGTGGGTTTATTTGAACAGTGAGAGACAGAATAACAACAACAAAATCCAGAAAAACACATGTCAAAAATGTTATAAATTGATTTGCATTTTAATGGGGGAAATAAGTATTTGACCCCTCTGCAAAACATGACTTAGTACTTTGTGGAAAAACCCGTGTTGGCAATCAGAGGTCAGACGTTTCTTGTAGTTGGCCATCAGGTTTGCACACATCTCAGGAGGAATTTTGTCCCACTCCTCTTTGCAGATCTTCTCCAAATCATTAAGGTTTCGAGGCTGACGTTTGGCAACTCAAACCTTCAGCTCCCTCCACAGAATTTATATGGGGTTAAGATCTGGAGACTGGCTAGGCCAATGGGCAGCGTTGGTTCACGCCCTGTGAAGGCTGTATGTGGGTGGTGTTAAATAGTGATGCAAGCCCGGCTAGCTCAGTCGGTAGAGCATGAGACTCTTAATCTCAGGGTCGTGGGTTCGAGCCCCACGTTGGGCGCTAAACTTTTGATTTGAAAGCCTTTCTTCGGATAAATGCGAGCAAATGATATGTTATTTCTCACATGTTCCGATTACAACAGATAGACCTTACATTGAAATGCTTCCTGATTACAACAGATAGACCTTACATTGAAATGCTTCCTGATTACAACAGATAGACCTTACATTGAAATGCTTCCTGATTACAACAGATAGACCTTACATTGAAATGCTTCCTGACAAGGTCTTAACCAACAATGCAGATCAACAAATAGAGTTAAGAAAATATTAACCAAATAAAACTAAAGTAAAAAATGAAATAAAATGTAACCTTAAAGAACAATAACGAGGCTATAATAACGAGGCTATATACAGGGGCACCGGTTCGTCAGACACGAGAGGCTTGGTTGCAAAGAAAAACTTTTCACATTGAGAATAAGACTGTGGGTGAAATGCAGAAGGGGATACTTCTTGGAGTCAGTTCATTGAAATGTAATGTAAATAATGTCTATCTATTGACATCTCCACTAACAACTATTCACAGTGTTGCGTAACTGACTGTGGCAGGTGATGTGACTCATTTTGACATTCCTATGTGCTGGGGAATTCCAGCTACCCTCAGGCCCGGCTAGCTCAGTCGGTAGAGCATGAGACTCTTAATCTCAGGGTCGTGGGTTCGAGCCCCACGTTGGGCGGTTGTGTTTTGCGTTGGGTGCTCTCCTCTGAGACAGACTTTGACACAGTTTCAAAGTAGATCCATTAATCACTTCCTGTAAATAGTGTAGTCTTGCTGCATCCTGTTCCTAACAATGCCCATGAGACTAGTGAAACAACATGGTGTTAACTGTTCAACTGTTCTTTTCACAGGGACCAATGGAGGAGTGACCCCAGTGGGTCTACTGGCTAGCTTCCTGGGGGGCCTGGCAGTGGGCGTGGCTTACTATATCTCTCAGATCCTATTGGTCCGTGACCTGCACCTGGCTGATCCCCAGTGGCCAATCATAATCTATGGAGCCATGGCTGGCCTAATGGGGTCCATGTTGGACTCTGTCCTGGGAGCACACTGGCAGTACTCAGGTGGGTCTGTCAACGATGAGTTATTCATGTGTTATTATCAGGGATTAGTTATTATCAGGGATTAGTTATTCACGTTATCAGGGATTAGTTATTCACGTTATCAGGGATTAGTTATTCACGTTATCAGGGATTAGATATTCACGTTATTATCAGGGATTAAATATTCACGTTATCAGGGATTAGATATTCACGTTATTATCAGGGATTAGATATTCACGTTATCAGGGATTAGATATTCACGTTATCAGGGATTAGATATTCACGTTATCAGGGATTAGATATTATCAGGGATTAGATATTCACGTTATTATCAGGGATTAGATATTCACGTTATTATCAGGGATTAGATATTCACGTTATCAGGGATTAGATATTCACGTTATTATCAGGGATTAGATATTCACGTTATCAGGGATTAGATATTCACGTTATCAGGGATTAGTTATTCACGTTATCAGGGATTAGTTATTCACGTTATCAGGGATTAGATATTCACGTTATTATCAGGGATTAGATATTCACGTTATTATCAGGGATTAGTTATTCACGTTATCAGGGATTAGTTATTCACGTTATCAGGGATTAGATATTCACGTTATCAGGGATTAGATATTCACGTTATTATCAGGGATTAGATATTCACGTTATTATCAGGGATTAGATATTCACGTTATCAGGGATTAGATATTCACGTTATTATCAGGGATTAGTTATTCACGTTATCAGGGATTAGATATTCACGTTATTATCAGGGATTAGATATTCACGTTATTATCAGGGATTAGATATTCACGTTATTATCAGGGATTAGTTATTCACGTTATCATCAGGGATTAGTTATTCACGTTATCAGGGATTAGATATTCACGTTATCAGGGATTAGTTATTCACGTTATCAGGGATTAGATATTCACGTTATTATCAGGGATTAGTTATTCACGTTATCAGGGATTAGATATTCACGTTATTATCAGGGATTAGATATTCACGTTATCAGGGATTAGTTATTCACGTTATCAGGGATTAGATATTCACGTTATCAGGGATTAGATATTCACGTTATCAGGGATTAGATATTCACGTTATCAGGGATTAGTTATTCACGTTATCAGGGATTAGATATTCACGTTATTATCAGGGATTAGATATTCACGTTATCAGGGATTAGTTATTCACGTTATCAGGGATTAGATATTCACGTTATCAGGGATTAGATATTCACGTTATTATCAGGGATTAGATATTCACGTTATCATCAGGGATTAGATATTCACGTTATTATCAGGGATTAGATATTCACGTTATTATCAGGGATTAGATATTCACGTTATTATCAGGGATTAGATATTCACGTTATCATCAGGGATTAGTTATTCACGTTATTATCAGGGATTAGATATTCACGTTATCAGGGATTAGATATTCACGTTATTATCAGGGATTAGATATTCACGTTATTATCAGGGATTAGTTATTCACGTTATCAGGGATTAGATATTCACGTTATTATCAGGGATTAGATATTCACGTTATCAGGGATTAGTTATTCACGTTATCAGGGATTAGATATTCACGTTATCAGGGATTAGATATTCACGTTATCAGGGATTAGATATTCACGTTATCAGGGATTAGATATTCACGTTATCAGGGATTAGATATTCACGTTATCAGGGATTAGTTATTCACGTTATCAGGGATTAGATATTCACGTTATCAGGGATTAGATATTCACGTTATCAGGGATTAGATATTCACGTTATCAGGGATTAGATATTCACGTTATCAGGGATTAGATATTCACGTTATCAGGGATTAGATATTCACGTTATCAGGGATTAGATATTCACGTTATTATCAGGGATTAGATATTCACGTTATCAGGGATTAGATATTCACGTTATCAGGGATTAAATATTCACGTTATCAGGGATTAGATATTCACGTTATCAGGGATTAGATATTCACGTTATTATCAGGGAAAAGTATAAATAACTACAGATATTGAATATATACTATATATATTCAGACCCCTCATCTTTTTTCACATTTTGTTAAGTTACAGCCTTATTCTAAAATATGTATATTTTTAAAGTCAATCTACACACGATGCCCCATAATGACAAAGCAAAAACTGTTTTGTAGAAATTTGAGCAAAAAAAAAATAATAATAATCATATATAATTTACATAAGTATTCAGACCCTTTACTCTGTACTTTGTTGAAGCACCTTGGGCAGCGATTACAGCCTAGATTCTTCTTGGGTATGATGCTACAAGCTTGACACAACTGTATTTGGGGAGTTTCTCCCATTATTCTCTGCAGATCCTCTCAAGCTCTGTCAGGTTGGATGGGGAGCGTCACTGCACAGCTATTTTTAGGTCTTCAGAGATGTTCGATCAGGTTCAAGTCCGGGCTCTGGCTGGGCCACTAAAGGACATTCAGAGATTTTTCCCGAAGCCATGTCGTCTTGGCTATGTGCTTAGGGTCATTGTCCTGTTGGAAGGTGAAATTTGGCCCCAGTCTGAGATCCCAAGGGCTCTGGAACAGGTTTTCATCAAGGATCTCTCTGTACTTTGCTCTGTTCATCTTTCCCTTGATCCTGACTAGTCTCCCAGTCCCTGTCGCTGAAAAACATCCCCACATCATGATGCTGCCGCCACCATGCTTCACTGTCTTAGATGGTGCCAGGTTTCCTCCAGATGTGACGCTTGACTTTCAGGCCAAAGAGTTCAATCTTGGTTTCATCAGACCAGATAATCTGGTTTCTCATGGTACCCATCCCCAGATCTGTGCCTTGACACAATCCTGTCTCTGAGCTCTACGGACAATTACCATGTCCGTGTGTCTTGGTTGTTGCTCTGACCTGCACTGTTAACTGTGATACCTTTTATATAGACAGGTGTGTGCCTTTCCAAATCATGTCCAATCAATTGAATTTACCACAGGTGGACTCCAATCAAGTTGTAGAAACATGTCAAGGATGATCAATGGAAACAGGATTAATCTGAGCTCAATTTCGAGTCTCATAGCAAATAAGGTATCTGTTTATTTTTTTATACATTTGCAAAAATGTCTAAACCTGTTTTCACTTTGTCGTTATGGGGCATTGTGGGCAGATATGTCTTCTTCGTTTAATACATTTTAGAATATGGCTGAAACAAAATGTGGGAAAAAGTCAAGGGGTCTGAATAATGTCTGAATGCACTGTGTGTGTTATTCATTTATTTGGATAAAAATGATTTATAGATGTTTGATATCCAAGTATTAGCAGGTGCTTGAAGTGTCTTTCTTGAATTTAAAACATTGCAGTCATTTAAAAAAAAACATGTCTTCTCCACTCTTACGGCTGTATGATGTCCCTTCTTCCCCAGGTTATGACGTAAGCCTGGGAAAGGTCGTGAACTATGCGTCTGTGACTACTAAGCGGATATGTGGGAAGCCTATCCTGGACAACAATGGCGTTAACCTCTTCTCTTCCATCATTGTAGCTCTGGTACTTCCTGGTGTTGCTTGGAGCTTCTGGCCTCACTAGGGAAGGAACTCTGTGCGCTTCAATGATTTTTGTATTTTGTAAAAAAAAAAAATGTTTTGCTTGTTGTATTGAAGTCTAGTGTTTTTATACTTTACCTAGTATGGTGTAGCTTGCTGTCTAAGGAAATAGAGTTGCCATGCTACAACTAACCTTTACAACTCTGTGTTTGTCTTTGTGGTAATACATTTGTTGATCTTAGTTTAATCATCGAGATTTCAGTTGTTTCCTAAAATGCATTAAGTGCATGGACTATAGGAGAGTCATTTTTTGTTGGTTTGATTGATTTAATATTTTGCTAAACTTTTTGTAATACTCTTGAATAGGCCTACACCCTACACTAGAGAAGGGGTGAGAGAAGCCTACACCCTACACTAGAGAAGGGGTGAGAGAAGCCTACACCCTACACTAGAGAAGGGGTGAGAGAAGCCTACACCCTACACTAGAGAAGGGGTGAGAGAAGCCTACACCCTACACTAGAGAAGGGGTGAGAGAAGCCTACACCCTACACTAGAGAAGGGGTGAGAGAAGCCTACACCCTACACTAGAGAAGGGGTGAGAGAAGCCTACACCCTACACTAGAGAAGGGGTGAGAGAAGCCTACACCCTACACTAGAGAAGGGGTGAGAGAAGCCTACACCCTACACTAGAGAAGGGGTGAGAGAAGCCTACACCCTACACTAGAGAAGGGGTGAGAGAAGCCTACACCCTACACTAGAGAAGGGGTGAGAGAAGCCTACACCCTACACTAGAGAAGGGGTGAGAGAAGCCTACACCCTACACTAGAGAAGGGGTGAGAGAAGCCTACACCCTACACTAGAGAAGGGATGAGAGAAGCCTGAGAAGGGGGAGAGAAGTGAGAGAAGCCTACACCCTACACTAGAGAAGGGGTGAGAGAAGCCTACACCCTACACTAGAGAAGGGGTGAGAGAAGCCTACACCCTACACTAGAGAAGGGATGAGAGAAGCCTACACCCTACACTAGAGAAGGGGTGAGAGAAGCCTACACCCTACACTAGAGAAGGGATGAGAGAAGCCTACACCCTACACTAGAGAAGGGATGAGAGAAGCCTACACCCTACACTAGAGAAGGGGTGAGAGAAGCCTACACCCTACACTAGAGAAGGGATGGGGTAGGGGTGAGTGTTATGTTGCCAGCCCCCCAAACATAACACTGTCCTATAATATAACCGGATGAACTCCTTTATGAATGTGCTTTGTAATGGTTGTTTTGATCAAGTGTCTGGCAATGCTGTGGTAAGTGATTCATTAATGCTGAAAAGCAATTAGCATTGGAATAAATACTGGAATAAATGCTTGATGGATCTTTTGCCTTATTGCATCATATGAATGTTGAGAGGGCAACATTACCAGTGATGATTACCCTTTCCAAGACCATTACCCTTTCCATGACCATGACCCTTTCCATGACCATGACCCTTTCCATGACCATGACCCTTTCCATGACCATGACCCTTTCCATGACCATGACCCTTTCCGAGACCATTACCCTTTCCAAGACCATGACCCTTTCCATGACCATGACCCTTTCCATGACCATGACCCTTTCCGAGACCATTACCCTTTCCAAGACCATGACCCTTTCCATGACCATGACCCTTTCCAAGACCATTACCCTTTCCAAGACCATTACCCTTTCCAAGACCATGACCCTTTCCATGACCATGACCCTTTCCATGACCATGACCCTTTCCATGACCATGACCCTTTCCATGACCATGACCATGAGTACATATTACACCAGCAGCTTATCTAGAATCAGTGTCTGTATTCACAAAATCTTTTAGAGTAACAGTGCTGATCTATGATCAGTTTTACGTTTAGATTTACATTGAATAAGATGACATGGACAGGAAGGAACCTGTTTCGAGATCAGCACTCCTACTCAGAAGCTGTGTGAATGCAGTGGTGAACACGCAGTGTAATTACGTCAGTCTTTGGGGCATGGTTCGCGATTCATGGTTTGTAAAGGGGGAGTTTCCTCTTGTTACGCAAGCCCGGCTAGCTCAGTCGGTAGAGCATGAGACTCTTAATCTCAGGGTCGTGGGTTCGAGCCCCACGTTGGGCGCATATCTTTTTGAAAGATCGCTTTAAACCTTCTGGTTCTCTGGTGCTGTGTGTTTAATATATAGAACAAGTGCATGTTCCTCCTGTACATAAAATGTAATGAATGTAAATTAATTTAAATAAATAAATGCCCAAAACATTCTTGTGCACTCACAAGGCATGTTTGCGTTAAAGCAGAAAAGGGCTTTTATGTGTTTTACAATAATTAAAAGTATTCGACTCGGAGTTTATTTTTCCCCCCAAAATCACAATGTTTCTGAGAATAAATGATGAGGTATGTCAACAACAAAATAATCTGAGAGGGTGGGGTTTGTTATGCTTGTTCCGTGGCAACTACCAATGAGAGGAGCGTATTTGAAATACGTCACGGAGCACCACTTTCGAAATGTCCTATTTGACACGAACTCAGCTGATCGTTACTAAACTAACTGGATCTCAAGCCTTGTCTACTTTTTCCTAATTGTTACACGACTGTGGCTAATAAGATTTTTTTTTAAAGAAGGTGGGTTCTTAACTGCTACAATGAAAATGTGCTTGGTATAATCAATTACACAATTTCAACGATTAACAGTTCGTATTAGTAACAATGTTACATGCAGCAACGCTTAAGCGTACGTTATTGTATGCAAGTTACACTAATGTTTACCTAATTAGTTATGGATACAATGTATTAAAACACTAAACTGTCGCTAATGTCGTGATGGCTTTCTGCAGAGAAAATGAGCTCTGGAAATGCACTACAGTCAGTGTCTCCTCACAACAATCAACCGCCGCCGACACCAAGCCTGGCGAAAAGAAAGAAGATTCAAGAGATGTAAGTTATGAAAGTAGGATTGTTAGATTAATGCATGTTAAGCCAACAGTTGTTTTTAATACAGTATTACAATAGTGGCTTGTCGCCTTCCTTCCCGCCCGAGAGCCCCTAAGTGGAGGTGTCATAATACCCATAAAACCTAGCGGTCAAGCAGGGACATGGTTTCAGTCGTTTTTCCAATAAGGGATTTGAGAAACACTTAATAAGGTCTGTGTTTTGTGTAGGTTTACGTGACATTTTGATAACTATGTAAGTCTCTCGCGGACATGGTGATCTCTCTCTAATATATATATATATAGATTGAAAATGTTATTTAGCGTCAAAGTAGACATCGTGCAAGACTACAAATCCCTGCAAGCTCTTGGACATTACCTCTAGCTGGAACCTTTGCAAACAGGTACATTTAAAGAAATTTAGCCCATTTTTTAAAATTACTACATTTCGTCAATATTAGATGGTTAATCCAGAGATTCATACCTTTGCCTCGATTCGGCAGTCTCGTCCAGAACATGGCATTTGTAGTTATTTATGATAGCCACATTAGCAGCTAACTAGCATTTAATTTGTTGGAAGCAAATATATTGATAAAAGTCACTTTGTCCCGAGAGACTTGTTATCAAAACGTCAAGCCAGGGTAAGCCTACATGAAACACAGCCCTTATTGTAAGTGTTTCTAAAATCCCCTACGAGGAGAAATTTAATGGTGAAACCCCATTTGGAACCATTTCCCTGTTTGACCGCTAGGTGTTATAACTCATACTGACATGAGCATCTCCTCCATTATATACAGATTTGCCTCTCCTCAACTCAATTTAGAGAGGAAGAGAGGCCCCACTCAGTAGAAAATCTGTCTTCCTCCAGCAGGTGGTGTTTTTTTTCCCACCCACCAAGCCAGGAGTTTGTATGGAGTGTTGAATTTGTTCAACCAAAAAATAAATCCAACAATCCAAAGAAAGGATAGGCGGCAGCTAGACAGTCCGCCGTGCCGCTTTGTGGACAACAACTCCCGTTTAGAGCGGTGAGACGTGTATCTTGCCAGTATATTAATTCTTTGATTCAATTCACCCACTGAGGTATAATAAGCTCTCACCTTTTCAAATAGTTCCGGTTACCATGTGAGAGGTGACTTATAACCCACGGGAGAGTGCCCCTAGTCAGGGTCATGGCTAGAAGGGATTAAGACCGCTCTCAACCAACTCTGAGGCCATAAGCAAAGAAGAAAATGCTCACCCAGAAGTGGCACTCCTAGTGGTCGGGGACTGCATCGATAACGACGTCCCCACAGTGACTGTACGTACATATCCCAACCAGAAGCCATGGATTACAGGCAACATCCGCATCGAGCTAAAGGCTAGAGCTGCCGCTTTCAAGGAGCAGGAGACTAATCCGGACGCTTATAAGAAATCCCGCTATGCCCTCAGACAAACCATCAAACAGATCAGAATGTGGCGGGGCTTAAACTATTACGGACTACAAAGGGAAACCCAGACATGAGCTCCCCAGTGGCGTGAGCCTACCAGACGAGCCAAATGCCTTTTATGCTCGCTTCGAGGCAAGAAACACTGAAGCATGCACGAGAGCATCAGCAGTTCTGGATGACTGTGTGATATGCTCTTGGTAGCTGATGTGAGCAAAACCTTTAAACAGGTCAACATTCACAAAGCCGCTGGGCCAGACGGATTACCAGGACTTGTACTCAAAGTATGCACGGACCAACTATTAAGTGTCTTGACTGACATTTTCCACCTTTCCCTGACTGAGTCTGTAATACCTTAATGTTTCAAGCAAACCTGTGCCCAAGGAAGCGAAGGTAACCTGCCTAAATAACTACCGGCCCGTGACACTCACGTCAGTAGCCATGAAGTGCTTTGAAAGGCTGGTCATGGCTCACATCAACAGCATCCTCCCAGAAACCCTAGACCCACTCCAATTTGCATACCGCCCCAACAGATCCACAGATGATGTAATCTCAATCGCACTCCACACCGCCCTTTCTCACCTGGACAAAAGGAACACCTATGCGAGAATGCTGTTCATCGACTACAGCTCAGCGTTCAACACATTAGTGCCCACAAATCTCATCACTAAGCAAATGACTCTGGGACTAAATCCCTCTGCAACTGGATCCTGGACTTCCTGACAGGCTGCCCCCGGTGGTAAGAGTAGGCAACAACACATCTGCCACTCTGATCCTTAACACTGGAGCCCCTCAGGGGTGTGTACTTAGTCCCCTCCTGTATTCCCTGTTCACCCACGACTGCGTGGCCTAACACAACTCCAACACCATCAATGTTTGCGAGGAATAAGAGATCAAGGAATAACAAATATATCTAACGAAAGTAAACTATATACAAGTAACAATGGTGTGTGTGGTTGTGTACATAGTTGTGTTTTAAAAGGTGCCAAAACAAAACAGCCAAACCCAACAGTTTGTCTATGTAGAGAGTCTCCTCAATGAATCGGGGGAAAGGTGTATTTATCTCCAGGACGCACCCGAGCCCAGGTGTGTCCCTTTTCGCTGACAACCCTCCCGACTCCACCCACTGACATCCTATTAACGAAAACCTGAGCAGGGAGAGAATTCAGTGATCTAGATTTCTAAACCATTAATATTAATTTTGGATCTGATTTTTAAGAACTAACATTTTCAATGGCAATAATAAATAGATATGCTGATAGTGGACAACCTTGTTTTACTTCTCTTGACAGTGTTTAAAACTTTCTGAGAAGTAGCCACTATTTTACACCTAGGATTACTATACATAACTGTAACCCATTTTATAAACGATTCTCAAAAATTGAAATATTCCAGGCATTTATATATAAACTCCAGTCGTACTTTATTAAAGGCCTTTTCAAAGTCGGCTATGAAAGAAAACCAGGCCTGGTTTCCCAGATTTTTCATAGTGTTCTATTGTTTCCAGTACTGTGTTATATTATCTCCAATGTATTGTCCATGTAAAAAAAATAAAAACCTGTCTGATTAGGATGAATAATATCTGTCAACACCTTTTTTAATTCTATGCGCTAAAGCATTTTGCTTGAGTTTTTGCATCACAACACTGAAGTGTAAGAGGCCTCCAATTATTTTTTTAATGGACTGGATCTTTATATTTACCACATGTCTCCTGTTTCAGTAATAATGAAATATGTGTGTGTGTGTGTGTGTGAGTGGTTAAAACGTGCTAATAATGGTCCTCTGAGTATATCAAAAGGTTTGGTATACCTCCACTGGTAGGCCATCCAACCCTTGAGTTTCCTGGACTTAAAGGCTTTAATTGCATCAAGAAGTACCTCCTCTGTAATTTGGCTTTCACTAGTTGGCTGATTGCCTGATATATTCTCTCTCTCTCTCTCTCTCTACTGCCTTGTGTGGCAATGTAGGTCTGCAATAAGGAGTCCAACAGACAGTGTGATGTCCCCATGTACAAGACAGAAAGCTATCAAGGACATGTAATAATAATAATAATATATGCCATTTAGCAGACATGTAAGTATAATTCAAATGTTATTGGTTTTGTTTTTGTCATTTCACTTGACATTTGGAGTATGTGGTTTTGACTAAATGAAGTTGACCCCCTTTCTGTATCTGGAGCAGGCTGTGTTGTCTAAATGCCATGTTTAAAACGTGTTTATTCTTGATTCCAGACCGTCATCTCCCAGACCCAGACGGGAAGCGAAAGAGAACACTGCAAATAAATGAATGACCTTTTTATGTACAGTGTGATGTCTTTACGGTATTCCTCTCTCTGCTAAGATGGTCAGATCAATCAATCATTGACACTTTCCTGACATTATACTGTCTTTTTAAGATGTTCCTACTAACCAAGCTGCTCACACTTTATTGATCCATTATGCAATATGGTGTATCTGGGGGGTGGGGTTTTATTATTCATTAATATGGGGGAGGGGGTTACATTCCTCATCAATATGGTGTTTGTGGGGGCGGGTTATATTGTTCATCAATATGGGGGAGGGGTTACATTCTTCATCAATATGGTGTTTGTGGGGGGCGGGTTATATTGTTCATCAATATGGGGGAGGGGTTACATTCTTCATCAATATGGTGTTTGTGGGGGGGCGTTGTTCATCAATATGGGGGAGGGGTTACATTCTTCATCAATATGGTGTTTGTGGGGGGGCGGGTTATATTGTTCATCAATATGGGGGAGGGGTTACATTCTTCATCAATATTGTGTATATGGGGGAGGGGGTTATATTTTTCATCAATATGGTGGGGGGGGTATATTTTCATAATCTAAATCGCACTGTTTGGGTTTATTGTTATTCTTGTGAATGTATAATGCTATTTGCACTTTAGAGGACATATGCTGTTCATTGTACACTACTTTAAGTGGTGGGGGTGTTATCTCAAACAAGTGTTCTGTATGTGTGCCCTTTGCACAGGTAGATTTCCATGGTTTAAGAAAATAAAACAAAAATTAGACTACTTTATGTTCTGTTTGTACATTGGCTTTATGTTGCTCAGTTTTCAATATGTAACTAGCAACAAAAGGGACTTAGCTCACTGCTTTCAATAAACATATTTAATATGGAAGAGATCACTTGTGTCACTGAGTCATCAGGCATGTATGAAAATACCCGTCTTACGTTTTGTTTGTTTCCATTGAAAGTGATATTCAAGAGGTTTGTTGTGACCGTAACTAGTGTTGGCTAAGGATGTAGTGAAGCTCTTTGTTTGGTTTGATATGTCCAAGAGATCATTTCAATACCAATTTGATCAGAAGTCCCACCAGCGCGTTGCGAATCATGCGCCACCCTGAAGAAGGCCGGTGAGCCGCTCGTCGTTTGGGCGCTTACATTTGTTTTGCTATGCGATTGCTGCTAAAAGAGAAAGGCTTTAACTTTTCCACAACAGTGCCTTGGATTTTTTTTTAAAGTATGAACGTTATCTAGTTAAGATTAGGGTAGACATTCAGAAAATTACCCCTCAAGTCTCTAGTAGAAACATAAATAAGTTGAAGTTTGAACAAAACAAGCATACTTCTTTCTGAAACGTAGATTCAAGGAAATCACTTAGTCTTCGCTCACTGTGTGTATGTACAGCATGGGGGATTTCCACATCTTGTTCTGGGAGTCTTCCAAGAATTATGATCTTTTGATGTGAAAATAAGCAGATTTGTCAGAAATTCATAAATAAAATAGCACTGCGGTATGGCTCAGAGGAGAAATAGATTCTTCATGATTTTTGTGTGACAAATTATTTTCACTCGGGAGGGTCTTGCAGTGATAATGATCCTGGGTAAACCAACCAACCACAATAATGATAGCCAATCATAATACGGTCAAAACAATATATTTTTAGGAGTTATACTGACTTCTGGGTTTCTTTAATTTCCGTCTTTCAAACTGTCTTATTTTTTTTATTTTTTTTTAATAAAATGTCCTAGTTTCTGTATTCTTTACTCTTAACATGTATTATGATTGATGATCCATTGGGGGAAAATAGACTGAGCTTCTCTGTTCAGCTCCAGCACTTTGGGATTGTTGCTGTCCAGTTGATCATATGATCCCAGAGCATGACGCAGAAAGCAACGCCATTAGGAGGAGGAGGGGAGGGGGGTTGAGAGGGGAGAGCAGAGCAGAGGGGGAGAGCAGAGGAGGAGGGGGAGAGCAGAGGAGGAGGAGGGGGGGGAGAGCAGAGGAGGAGGGGGGAGAGCAGAGGAGGAGGGGGAGAGCAGAGGAGGAGGAGGGAGAGCAGAGGAGGAGGGGGAGAGCAGAGGAGGAGGAGGGAGAGCAGGAGGAGGAGGGAGAGCAGAGGAGGAGGGGGGAGAGCAGAGGAGGAGGAGGGAGAGCAGAGGAGGAGGAGGGAGAGCAGAGGAGGAGGGAGGGAGAGCAGAGGAGGAGGGGAGAGCAGAGGAGGAGGGGGAGAGCAGAGGAGGAGGGGAGAGCAGAGGAGGAGGAGGGAGAGCAGGGGTTGAGAGGGAGAGCAGAGGAGGAGGAGGGAGAGCAGAGGAGGAGGGGAGAGCAGAGGAGGAGGGGGAGAGCAGAGGAGGAGGGGAGAGCAGAGGAGGAGGAGGGAGAGGGGGTTGAGAGGGGAGAGCAGAGGAGGAGGAGGGAGAAAAGAGGAGGAGGGGAGAGCAGAGGAGGAGGGGAGAGCAGAGGAGGAGGAGGGAGAAAAGAGGAGGAGGGGAGAGCAGAGGAGGAGGAGGGAGAGCAGAGGAGGAGGAGGGAGAGCAGAGCGAACCAGCCAGCTGAGGGTGTGGGGGGGAGGAAATCAGTTTGGGTCTACAAAGAGCTGGGCGACTGTAACATTGGTTCCTATTCTGATTCTGATTGATTTCGATTTGACACATCTCATGTGATTAGAGGGACAGTACATTCGACTGGGCTACTTATACTCCTAATCATATCTATTTGACCATGGCGGCTGGCGGCGGAGCGGGTAACAAAACCTACTCGTTCAAGGTGGTTTTGTTGGGAGAGGGTTGTGTCGGCAAGACCTCGCTCGTGTTGCGCTATTGTGAAAATAAATTCAACGACAAACACATCACCACACTTCAGGTACGTTGATTTACGTGGCTAGCTGGATGTGTGAGTCAATCTTGTCCGGACGACCAAAAAAGGGGGTTAAATTTGCTGTATGTAGAAAACAGGAAAAGGTGAGCTAGCTAACGTTAGCCTAGCTGCTAGCTGCTAGCCTGTCACTAACTCATCTGTGTCGCAGCTAGCTAGCTAGTTTAGGACAGTCCACCCATAACAAGTCACTGCAACATGTTCAACATGGTTATTTAAGGTGTTTACCAAGATAGATAGATAGCTAGTTTAGGACAGTCCACCCACAACAAGTCACTGCAACATGTTCAACATGGTTATTTAAGGTGTTTACCAAGATAGATAGCTAGTTTAGGACAGTCCACCCACAACAAGTCACTGCAACATGTTCAACATGGTTATTTAAGGTGTTTACCAAGATAGATAGATAGCTAGTTTAGGACAGTCCACCCACAACAAGTCACTGCAACCTGTTCAACATGGTTATTTAGGGTGTTTACCAAGATGGCTAGCTAGTTTAGGACAGTCCACCCACAACAAGTCACTGCAACATGTTCTGGTTATTTAAGGTGTTTACCAAGATAGATAGCAGCTAGTTTAGGACAGTCCACCCAAACAAGTCACTGCAACCTGTTCAACATGGTTATTTAGGGTGTTTACCAAGATAGATAGCTAGTTTAGGACGGTCCACCCACAACAAGTCAGCAACCTGTTCAACATGTTATTTAGGGTATTTACCAAGATAGATAGCTAGTTTAGGACAGTCCACCCACAACAAGTCACTGCAACCTGTTCAACATGGTTATTTAGGGTGTTTACCAAGATGGCTAGCTAGTTTAGGACAGTCCACCCACAACAAGTCACTGCAACCTGTTCAACATGGTTATTTAGGGTGTTTACCAAGATAGATAGCTAGCTAGTTTAGGACAGTCCACCCACAACAAGTCACTGCAACCTGTTCAACATGGTTATTTAGGGTGTTTACCAAGATAGATAGCTAGTTTAGGACAGTCCACCCACAACAAGTCACTGCAACCTGTTCAACATGGTTATTTAGGGTGTTTACCAAGATAGATAGCTAGTTTAGGACGGTCCACCCACAACAAGTCACTGCAACCTGTTCAACATGGTTATTTAGGGTGTTTACCAAGATAGATAGATAGCTAGTTTAGGACGGTCCACCCACAACAAGTCACTGCAACCTGTTCAACATGGTTATTTAGGTTGTTTACCAAGATAGATAGCTAGTTTAGGACGGTCCACCCACAACAAGTCACTGCAACCTGTTCAACATGGTTATTTAGGTTGTTTACCAAGATAGATAGCTAGTTTAGGACAGTCCACCCACAACAAGTCACTGCAACCTGTTCAACATGGTTATTTAGGGTATTTACCAAGATAGATAGCAATTCTGATAACGCCAACTAAAATTGACAAAACGCCTGCTAGCTACTGTAGCTAGCTAGTTTTCCTATGAGCGAACTGTCACAGCTGTAAAAAATAAATAAATAAATAAGCGAGCTAAAAGCTTTCTCAACTATACATTGGTGCTATTCAACATGAAACAAGTGTTCTTCAACGTGAATGTGGTAGAGGTGAATTTGCCCCAATGAACAGGAAATAGCCCACTCAAAGAGTTACCAAATCAACAACAACCAGCCAGGTTTCAAGTTCCTGTCCAGTGGTCAGAAAGCTTCACTAGTTGCCCCAAACGTGGCCCTGCAGGACAGTTGACTGAACTGAACAAGGATTGAACTACTATGACATAGCATTTATGCAGAGTAGAGAAAGGGTCACGTTTACTCCACACCTACAATCGCATTGAGATGGACAACACAGACTAGATCTGTCAGTAAGCTTCAGGGCCTCTCATAGCAGTAGGTTGCACAATATGTGGTTTTGCAATGCCGGACGTGATAAGGTTTCTAGGTGTCTGTAGCAGGCCTTTACAGTGCTGTTGCTAAACTTATCCTCTTCTATGAATCAATACGATTGTGCTGCCACATAATCACACATTACTAGGGTATCAAATTCAATCCTATACGATCACAGTTGCTGTCAAGCAGTCGAACTAGTGTACTAAGCAATTTGTTTGTACTTTGCATTACTGCAAACAGTTAAATCTGTTGCCGACTCTCTGGAAACTGTAGTAACTGTAGTGAAGTTGGCTTAGCGATAGGTTAGTTATGAACTTAGAATGGACTGTGTTTATTGCTCTCCTGAAAGAGGCAGCATAACTCCTTGTCATTTTCTACCAGGACATCACCAGAGGGTGTTTATTACTCAAGGCAATGGTGAGAGGAGCTGAATGGGAAAGTGGTTTCACTGCTGTACTGCCAGTGGGCCTCCAGTCTTAGAGACTAGAGAAGTGGTCTTCTCGGATCCTGAAAATGAGCTCTAAAAATGAATTGGATCTGTGAAATTCCCACCTGAGAAAGACAGGACCCAGTCATTTTTTTTCTTCTTCAAAATCCATATTGGATCTGAGATGGGCCAGGGTCTGTACCAGATCCAAAAGATTTAAAATGCCGTTTTTATTTACACAAAAGCAAGCAAAATATAAAACGCAACAATTTCACAGATTTGAACGAGTTCAAGTTAATATAAGTAATTGATTAGGTCGTTATCTATGGATTTCATATGACTGGGAATGAAATAATGCAACATATTTGGTGGACGTTCCTGCATGTCAGTAGCACATAACCTCAACTTGAGACATCTGTGGCATTGTTGTGTGGATGTGTTATTTTGGCAAAGAAGAAATGCTCACTATCAGGGATGGAAACAAATTTGAGGATGGTTTTGTGTGTATGGACATTTTCAGGGATCTTTTATTTCAACACTTTACATATTTTAGTTGTGTAGTTTTGACTTGTCTGGCAGTGAATGTTAATGTTACACATGTGTTTTTAGATGTATTTAAAATAATTTATTTTTTTGTTTTAGTATTTTCATAAGTGACATCCATAATTTAAAATGTTGAGACGAAGACGAGAAGGGACAGGGTGTGTGGTGGAGATGCATCGGCGTGTCTCTCTACAGAATGCGCTCTGTCTCCTGCTAATTCGTGCACATTCATTATTTAATTGTTTACGCTTTTGAATGTTTATTTGTTTTAATATATTTTGCTTGAGCATGAAGTACCTGGCCTGTGTGGAGATGTAGGCCTGTAGGTCTAAAAGTTTCCATTTGCTCATGTCTGATAGTATTTCTCATTAACTCACCATCACTTGAGCTGCGCAGCTTCTGACTATTTTTTTTGCGTCACATTACATCAATGCATCCATTGCAAATAGTTCCTTACTGTATTCAAAACATCTTTTCAACACTCCTTGATAGGCCTAACCGTCGTGCCTCTGTGTGAATTAGCATCATATTTCTGAAACTCATATCTCCACTGGAAACTGGTCATAAGATAGGCTACCTTAACACTTATCCCTTGCACAAATACACCTGTCTGTCCTGAGCGCATCATTGGCATGGGAGACGGTGAGGGCCCAAGCGGCCCAGTTGAAACAAGTTCCCTGTAGGGAGAACTGCTCAAGCCAGACAGAGACAGGCGGAGGATAGAGATTCATATATTGAAAGAACCTGAACCAACTGCCATGCGCAGCAAAAGTGATTTTAATCTGGATATTTTCTTCAAATGTAATTTCAGATTTAGTCCGCATGTCACATATTTTCACACAGATCTGAGTTCCTTCTCGGGGTAACAGGTTTCGGGTATATTTGGCACAACATTGCTAGCATTCTATGGACACTGCACTAACTCGGCAGCTGTTTCATGGAAACTAGCTAGTCCATTGTAATTTAATTATGTCAACCAGCTACAGTGGTTAGCTGGCTTGGAGGAAGTATTTAGTGTTGTGTGGACTTAGGCTGTGTGATGGTAGCTAGTTATGTAGCATATTTGATTTATTTCACCTTTATTTAACCAGGTAGGCAAGTTGAGAACACCTTTATTTAACCAGGTAGGCAAGTTGAGAACACCTTTATTTAACCAGGTAGGCTGGTTGAGAACACCTTTATTTAACCAGGTAGGCTGGTTGAGAACACCTTTATTTAACCAGGTAGGCTGGTTGAGAACACCTTTATTTAACCAGGTAGGCTGGTTGAGAACACCTTTATTTAACCAGGTAGGCTGGTTGAGAACACCTTTATTTAACCAGGTAGGCTGGTTGAGAACACCTTTATTTAACCAGGTAGGCTGGTTGAGAACACCTTTATTTAACCAGGTAGGCAGGTTGAGAACACCTTTATTTAACCAGGTAGGCTGGTTGAGAACACCTTTATTTAACCAGGTAGGCTGGTTGAGAACACCTTTATTTAACCAGGTAGGCTGGTTGAGAACACCTTTATTTAACCAGGTAGGCTAGTTGAGAACACCTTTATTTAACCAGGTAGGCTGGTTGAGAACACCTTTATTTAACCAGGTAGGCTAGTTGAGAACACCTTTATTTAACCAGGTAGGCAAGTTGAGAACACCTTTATTTAACCAGGTAGGCAAGTTGAGAACAAGTTCTCATTTACAATTGCGACCTGGCCAAGATAAAGCAAAGCAGTTCGACAGATACGACACAGCGTTACACATGGAGTAAAACAAACATACAGTCAATAATACAGTATAAACATACGTCTGTATACAATGTAAGATAAGGGAGGTGAGAAGGGAGGTAAAGGCAAAAAAAAGGCCATGGTGGCAAAGTAAATACAATATATCAAGTAAAACACTGGAATGGTAGATTTGCAATGGAAGAATGTTCAAAGTAGAGATAAATAATGGGGAGCAAAATAAATGAATACAGTAGGGGGGAAGGTAGTTGTTTGGGCTAAATTATAGATGTACAGGTGCAGTAATCTGTGAGCTGCTCTGACAGCTGGTGCTAGAAGTGTGATTGGTGTGATATGAAGTGTGATTGTCTCAACTGTGGATGTATGGAGAAAATGGCCTCTTTTTAAGTTAACTTTAAAATTTTACATGCTCTCTGATTGGCTCAAAGTCAACTTGTTGGCCACTGACGAGCATTGCGATAGGTTGGTCGGCACGCCGCAGGTACCGTTTTTGTTCTAGCAGGAGAAGGAACAGCCTCAAGGCCTATTGCAATAGGCCTAGTTGTCAGGTGACCATTTTCTCCTGTCAGTAGTACTGGTATTGTTTTGTTTACAGTAGTAGGCCTACTTTAGTAGTAGTGCCAGCTCATACACTGGATAGTAGTTAGTGAATACTTACTAGGGCCCATGTTGACAGCAGTAGGGTAGGCTACAGTCAGTCTCCTCATGACGATGGTGCTCTAATCTCACGCCCACTAAGCAAGGTAATTGTGGTTAAAAGGGCAGCTGTGATGCCAACAGGCTGGAGTCACACCCGTATTACTAATACCAATATAATCTCTCCGGGAGCTTGCCCTTGCTTGTGGATTCTCTCACAGGTGACTGGTAGGTCTCTCTCCTCAGTGCAAAGGGAATATTAGCATTTCTTTGATGTCAATCCTTTGGGGTCAAAGTAAAAAATGTGTTAAACCTGTCTTGACTGGCCAACTTGAAACTGCTATTTCCCAGCAAACATTGTTTAGAATATTTGGAGAGAAAAAAACCTTTGAAACTACACGCTCAGGCAGAAAACAGTTTTGAAACTGCTTGTGTGAACTAACTACAATTTCCACCGTGGTCCTACTTTGTTTCCTGTTCAACGTGTGGTCATTGCATTGTTTCCTGAGATACAAACAGGCCCAGTAAACACACAGGTCTAGTGTTTAATCTTTTATTACTGATCATCTGTCCCCATGCTGACCTACCCTAGGCTAGACTTATTACTGATCATCTGTCCCCATGCTGACCTACCCTAGGCTAGACTTATTACTGATCATCTGTCCCCATGCTGACCTACCCTAGGCTAGACTTATTACTGATCATCTGTCCCCATGCCGACCTACCCTAGGCTAGACTTATTACTGATCATCTGTCCCCATGCTGACCTACCCTAGGCTAGACTTATTACTGATCATCTGTCCCCATGCTGACCTACCCTAGGCTAGACTTATTACTGATCATCTGTCCCCATGCTGACCTACCCTAGGCTAGACTTATTACTGATCACCTGTCCCCATGCTGACCTACCCTAGGCTAGACTTATTACTGATCATCTGTCCCCATGCCGACCTACCCTAGGCTAGACTTATTACTGATCATCTGTCCCCATGCTGACCTACCCTAGGCTAGACTTATTACTGATCATCTGTCCCCATGCTGACCTACCCTAGGCTAGACTTATTACTGATCATCTGTCCCCATGCTGACCTACCCTAGGCTAGACTTATTACTGATCATCTGTCCCCATGCCGACCTACCCTAGGCTAGACTTATTACTGATCATCTGTCCCCATGCTGACCTACCCTAGGCTAGACTTATTACTGATCATCTGTCCCCATGCCGACCTACCCTAGGCTAGACTTATTACTGATCATCTGTCCCCATGCCGACCTACCCTAGGCTAGACTTATTACTGATCATCTGTCCCCATGCCGACCTACCCTAGGCTAGACTTATTACTGATCATCTGTCCCCATGCCGACCTACCCTAGGCTAGACTTATTACTGATCATCTGTCCCCATGCTGACCTACCCTAGGCTAGACTTATTACTGATCATCTGTCCCCATGCTGACCTACCCTAGGCTAGACTTATTACTGATCACCTGTCCCCATGCTGACCTACCCTAGGCTAGACTTATTACTGATCACCTTTCCCCATGCTGACCTACCCTAGGCTAGACTTATTACATCATCTGTCCCCATGCCGACCTACTTATTACTGATCATCTGTCCCCATGCCGACCTACCCTAGGCTAGACTTATTACTGATCATCTGTCCCCATGCTGACCTACCCTAGGCTAGACTTATTACTGATCACCTTTCCCCATGCTGACCTACCCTAGGTTAGACTTATTACTGATAATCTGTCCCCATGCTGACCTACCCTAGGCTAGACTAAATGTCAACATCCATTGATGCCGTGGAAACATCAGCCTGAAATGACAACACAAGAAGATTAGCCTGTACAGCCCCTAGCAGATGTTATGCCATGTTTGCTCTTCCCTCTGAAATGAGCCATGAAATGAGCCACTCAGAGACCACTACAGGCTACTACAGACTCGACGATGAGTGAACTTTGGCACAAGCCCATAATTCTACTGTCATGTAATCTAGTTGTAGTGTAGTAGTCATGCCAACCTTGAGTTGTGCTGAACCCGGTCTTCAGACCACCCTAGACCTGTCAGACCCTTCTCACACTACTGAGCCATGCTGTTCTGATCCCTGTCTTCAGACCACCCTAGACCTGTCAGACCCTTCTCACACTACTGAGCCATGCTGTTCTGATCCCTGTCTTCAGGCCACCCTAGACCTCTCAGACCCTTCTCACACTACTGAGCCATGCTGTTCTGATCCCTGTCTTCAGGCCACCCTAGACCTCTCAGACCCTTCTCACACTACTGAGCCATGCTGTTCTGATCCCTGTCTTCAGGCCACCCTAGACCTCTCAGACCCTTCTCACACTACTGAGCCATGCTGTTCTGATCCCTGTCTTCAGGCCACCCTAGGCCTCTCAGACCCTTCTCACACTACTGAGCCATGCTGTTCTGATCCCTGTCTTCAGACCACCCTAGACCTCTCAGACCCTTCTCACACTACTGAGCCAAGCTGTTCTTGTCTTCAGACCACCCTAGACCTCTCAGACCCTTCTATAATATAATAATAATATAATAATAATATATGCCATTTAGCAGACGCTTTTATCCACACTACTGATCCAGGCTGTTCTGATCCCTGTCTTCAGACCACCCTAGACCTCTCAGACCCTTCTCACACTACTGAGCCAAGCTGTTCTTGTCTTCAGACCACCCTAGGCCTCGCAGACCCTTCTCACACTACTGAGCTAAGCTGTTCTTGTCTTCAGACCACCCTAGACCTCTCAGACCCTTCTCACACTACTGAGCCAAGCTGTTCTGTTATGGCCTGGTTACACATCCCCCATAGTCGCCGGAACTGTTCTGGAAAGGACGATGTGAAAAGCAATGATCTGAGCCAACACAGTCTGGTTAGGGTCGGCTTTATGGTGTGTGTCATTTTATTACAGGCATCTCCTTCTGTAGCTCAGTTGGTAGAGCATGGCGCTTGTAACGCCAGGGTAGTGGGTTCGATCCCCGGGCTTTGGATAAAAGCGTCTGCTAAATGGCTATTATTATTATTATTATCTCAAACCACTACCTGCAGTATAGGCTACAATTTCATGTTCATTCCATTTAGTTAGTGTTTTGCTCTTTGGCTATTGTCTTGTCATTATTGCCTCTATTTCATGACGTGTAGCCTAACAGGTATGCAACGATGTGCCAAATCGTCATTTGTAGGGTAAGCATTAGAATAAGCCGCTTCAATATTCGCAGCCACAGGTGACAATATTTCTCTAGGAGCTGATCCATTGTCAGTATTGTGGAATAATTATAATGTTCAGGTAAAATTTGAATGGGGAAAGCTGATCCGAGAGCAGCAGTAGCTTTTTTTTGTCTTTCCATCCTATCAGTATTGACAAACGCCTCAACGACGTGACCGTTCCCTCTGCGTGCTGTTTAGGGAAACACGTTACAACTTCGGCCATTGTAGGAAAGATGATCGATAAAACACTCAGAAGCGTAAATTCCATCGCTATCTGGAAACTGGGCCCAGGTTGTTAGCTTAGCCTAGACGCGCTCAGTTTGTTAGTTTAGCCTAGACGCACTCTGGTTGTTAGCTTAGCCTAGACGCGCTCTGGTTGTTAGCTTAGCCTAGACGCGCTCTGGTTGTTAGCTTAGCCTAGACGCGCTCTGGTTGTTAGCTTAGCCTAGACGCGCTCTGGTTGTTAGCTTAGCCTAGACGCGCTCTGGTTGTTAGCTTAGCCTAGACGCGCTCTGGTTGTTAGCTTAGCCTAGACGCGCTCTGGTTGTTAGCCCGGCCTCCGCTTGTTAGCCCGGCCTCCGCTTGTTAGCCCGGCCTCCGCTTGTTAGCCCGGCCTCTGCTTGTTAGCCCGGCCTCCGCTTGTTAGCCCGGCCTAGACGCGCTCCGCTTGTTAGCCCGGCCTAGACGTGCTCCCGTTGTCCAGAGGTCAGCAAGGGTCAGGTTTAGAGAAAATGTCCTGAACTGACTTGGCCTACCACCACAGCCGTTTAACCTCCAAAGTAATGGTTGCTGTGAAGTGTAGATAAAATATAGCCTTAGCATTTTATTTTCTTCTTGCATGTAAACAGTGAGGCCTAGATAGCACACGTGTTTACGTATGGTTAACCTAATCAACGTCCATATTTAGAAGAAAGGTTTTGTCTACTAACTCTGAATTGTAATCAATAGCTCTTCACTGGCTTTGTGCTGTCAGTGTTCTAAACTCTTCAACAAACCCTTCCGCACAGGCTCCTGGTTTCTACATGTCTGAAAAGGAAAGGAAAGTGCCTGTTTTCTAGCACAGCTACCTCAGAGCCAAGTTGCTTTTGTTTCTAGTGAAAACACTGCCTTGGCTGTAACCTGACCCTCCCACAAGTAGAGAGAGAGAGAGAGGAAGGAAGGAGTACGAACTCGGGTCGTATTCATTAGGACACACAAATGAAAACGAATGTGAGTGTTTCTTATTGGACACCAGGTAGTAGTCCGTCCCCTCGTTTCCGTTCTGTTTCTTCCGTTTGTTGCCTAATGAACACAACCCAGGCCTATTGTTTTGGGTAACTGGGTCTTTTAGGTTCACACACTCCTCAGCTGAACAGTAAAGGAGAAACCAGGGGGGGGAGAATAACTTGCAGTTAGTTAGCTGGAGAGGATTCAGGTTTAGTTAATCATTACTGACTCATTTAAATACTCGTCCAGACTGTCAGCTCCATTAGGCAATGTTTGGACATAGTCCCATGATGACTAATACGTAACCCAAATGGCACCCTATTTGCTATGTAGTGCACTACTTTAGACCAGGGCCCTATGGTCAAAGGTAGTGCACTATATAGGGAATATGATGCCATTTGGGACGCAAATCTGTAATCCAGCTTTGTTTCATCACACTCTAATATGAATATAAGTTTTAGAATATTAATATTTTAAGCTACAGAACCAAGGTAATGTAATTCAATCATCGTTGGTGAGTTGTGTGAATAACATGCTGGTGTTGTGTGAATAACAGTCTGTGTTCCCCTGGTCCAGTAGACTACATGCTGGTGTTGTGTGAATAACAGTCTGTATTCCTCTGGTCCAGTAGACTGACTACATGCTGGTGTTGTGTGAATAACAGTCTGTGTTCCTCTGGTCCAGTAGACTACATGCTGGTGTTGTGTGAATAACAGTCTGTATTCCTCTGGTCCAGTAGACTGACTACATGCTGGTGTTGTGTGAATAACAGTTGTGTGAATAACAGTCTGTGTTCCTCTGGTCCAGTAGACTACATGCTGGTGTTGTGTGAATAACAGTCTGTGTTCCTCTGGTCCAGTAGACTACATGCTGGTGTTGTGTGAATAACAGTCTGTATTCCTCTGGTCCAGTAGACTGACTACATGCTGGTGTTGTGTGAATAACAGTCTGTGTTCCTCTGGTCCAGTAGACTACATGCTGGTGTTGTGTGAATAACAGTCTGTGTTCCTCTGGTCCAGTAGACTACATGCTGGTGTTGTGTGAATAACAGTCTGTGTTCCTCTGGTCCAGTAGACTGACTACATGCTGGTGTTGTGTGAATAACAGTCTGTGTTCCTCTGGTCCAGTAGACTACATGCTGGTGTTGTGTGAATAACAGTCTGTGTTCCCCTGGTCCAGTAGACTACATGCTGGTGTTGTTTGAATAACAGTCTGTGTTCCTCTGGTCCAGTAGACTACATGCTGGTGTTGTGTGAATAACAGTCTGTGTTCCTCTGGTCCAGTAGACTACATGCTGGTGTTGTGTGAATAACAGTCTGTGTTCCTCTGGTCCAGTAGACTACATGCTGGTGTTGTGTGAATAACAGTCTGTGTTCCTCTGGTCCAGTAGACTACATGCTGGTGTAGTGTGAATAACAGTCTGTGTTCCTCTGGTCCAGTAGACTACATGCTGGTGTTGTGTGAATAACAGTCTGTGTTCCCCTGGTCCAGTAGACTACATGCTGGACTGGAGCTTCTGCAGTGTTATAAAACCCAAACACGCATAACAATCATCCTTTTGTTGTGGGTCCCTGGGAAGTAATTGAAATGGCCAGTTAACCACTGCGCCACCCGGGAGGCCGTTAAGGGAGCTGTACTGCAGCGCCAGCTGTGCCACCAGAGACTCTGGGTTCGGGCCCAGGCTCTGTCGTAACCGGCTGCGACGGGGAGGTCCGTGGGGCGATGCACAATTGGCCCAGCGTCGTCCGGGTTAGGGAGGGTTTGGCCGGTAGGGATGTCCTTGTCTCATCGCGCACCAGCGACTCCTGTGGCGGACCGGGTGCAGTGCGCGCTAACCAAGGTTGCCAGGTGCATGGTGTTTCCTCCGACACATTGGTGCGGCTGGCTTCCGGGTTGGATGGCGCTGTGTTAAGAAGCAGTGCGGCTTGGTTGGGTGGTGTATCGGAGGACGCATGACTTTCAAACTTCGTCTCTCCCGAGCCTGTACGGGAGTTGTAGCGATGAGACAAGATAGTAGCCACTAAAAACAATTGGGGAGAAAATGGGGTAAAAACAAAAAATAAAAAAAAGATGAATGTTTCTATTCTTGAGGGAATATTCTTATTAGGTCAGTATTGTATAATACACATTTTTATTATATAATTTTTTTCCCCATTTGCAATACAGCTGAATTGAGCTGTTTTAGAAATGTATTGTTCCTTTCAATAGATTCAATCATTCACATGCAAATGAGGCCTAACTGCCATGTATAATGACATCACCACGTAAGATTTGATACAGAAGCAGGTGTTTTTCATCCACTTGAGTGATAAGCCCTCATTGAAAGCCAACACCCCCACCCCAAAGTGCCTGAGATCCATAACCTCTCCAGCGCCCAGCATTTTCCCTTAAATGTCCTGGGGGGTAGGCAGCCGTGCCCTAGGCAGTCCTGGGAGTTAGGCAGCCGTGCCCTGGGCTGTCCTGGGGGTTAGGCAGCCGTGCCCTGGGCTGTCCTGGGGGTTAGGCAGCCGTGCCCTGGGCAGTCCTGGGGGTTAGGCAGCCGTGCCCTGGGCAGTCCCGGGGGTTAGGCAGCCGTGCCCTGGGCAGTCCCGGGGGTTAGGCAGCCGTGCCCTGGGCTTGTCCCGGGGGTTAGGCAGCCGTGCCCTGGGCTTGTCCCGGGGGTTAGGCAGCCGTGCCCTGGGCTTGTCCCGGGGTTAGGCAGCCGTGCCCTGGGCTTGTCCCGGGGGTTAGGCAGCCGTGCCCTGGGCTTGTCCCGGGGGCGGTTAGGCAGCCGTGCCCTGGGCTTGTCCCGGGGGCGGTTAGGCAGCCGTGCCCTGGGCTTGTCCCGGGGCGCGGTTAGGCAGCCGTGCCCTGGGCTTGTCCCGGGGGCGGTTAGGCAGCCGTGCCCTGGGCTTGTCCCGGGGGCGGTTAGGCAGCCGTGCCCTGGGCTGTCCCGGGGGGGAGGCAGCCGTGCCCTGGGCAGTCCTGGGGGGGAAGCCACAACCACGTGGCGTGCCCTGGGCAGGCAGATCAGGCATGGTCAGTGGAAAGGCCTTAGCAGCCAGAGATTTGTAATGATGTAAGTCTAGGTGAAAGGATCATCATCTAGCCCAGCTCACGTGAGAGGGGTCTGCTTCTGTGCTGCTAAAAGCCTAATCTGCATGTTTCACATTCCCCCATGTTAAGCGTTATGGATCAGGATTGGAGGTGGATGCTGTAGGCCTATTTTAGTATATTTTTCCATGCAGGTTGGAGTTAACCTTGTTCCTGGATTTGTTTGTGCTGTCTTGCCAACTCTTATGGTTGAAATTAGCACAGGGTTGGCCTGGAAGACAGCACAAACAGATCCAGGATCAGGCTGACCAGGACCAGTACATCTGAATAGTGGGTTATTTTGGCTGGCAATTAGATGTTCTGGGCCCTGCAATCTGGGCCCAGCCCCTGGTCCTCTGCTGTACTGTACTATCTGGGCCCAGCCCCATGCAGAGGGACCTAGCCTAATTATAGTGTCATGTTAATTGGACAACCTGTTGATATGACAATTTAACAGAACCATACCGAGACAAAGTGTTGATGACCAACCAAGAATCCGACCAACACCCCTGGTGAGACAAAACCGCGTCTCGTCAGTGAAGAGCACTTTTTGCCAGTCCTGTCTGGTCCAGCAACGGTGGGCTTGTGGCCCATAAGCGACGTTGTTGCCAGTGATGTCTGGTGAGGACCTGCCTTACAACAGGCCTCCAGCCTCTCTCAGTCTATTGCGGACAGTCTAAACACTGATGGAGGGATTGTGTGATCCTGGTGTAACTCAGGCAGTTGTTGTTGCCATCCTGTACCTGTCCTGCAGGTGTGATGTTAGGCTGTACTGGTCCTGTGCAGGTGTTACACGTGTGCTGCCACTGCGAGGACGATCAGCTGTCTGTCCTGTCTCCCTGTAGCGCTGTCTTAGGCGTCTCACAGTACGGACATGGCCACATCTGCAGTCCTCATGCCTCCTTGCAGCATGCCTAAGGCACGTTCACGCAGATGAGCAGGGTACCTGGACATCTTTCTTTTGGTGTTTTTCAGAGTCAGTAGAAAGGCCTCTTTAGTGTCCTAAGTTTTCATAACCGTGACCTTAATTGTCCACCATCTGTTAGTGTCTTAACGACCGTTCCACAAGTACATGTTCATTAATTGTTTATGGTTCATTGAACAAACATGGAAAACGGTGTTAAAACCCTTTACAATGAAGATCTGTGAAGTTATTTGGATTTTTATGAATTATCTTTGAAAGACAGGGTCCTGAAAAAGGGACTTTTTATTAGTTTATTTTTCTTAGCTTTTTAAAGCATTTTTGGTTAAGTGCTTGTAAGTAAGCTGTAAGGTCTATTCGGCGCATGTGACAAATACAATTTGATTTAGTGCACTACTTTTGACCAGAGCCCTACATCGACCTTGAATTCTCCATCTGAATCCATCCATACAGACTTTACAGTGATATCACTAACAGGCCCTGAGAGAAGCTATTGTAATACTCCATCCATACAGACTTTACAGTGATATCACTAACAGGCCCTGAGAGAAGCTATTGTAATACTCCATCCATACAGTGATATCAGTAACAGTCCCTGAGAGAAGCTATTGTAATACTCCATCCATACAGTGATATCACCTAACAGTCCATGAGAGTAGCTATTGTAATACTCCATCCATACAGACTTTACAGTGATATCACTAACAGTCCCTGAGAGAAGCTATTGTAATACTCTCCATCCATACAGTGATATCAGTAACAGTCCCTGAGAGAAGCTATTGTAATACTCCATCCATACAGTGATATCACTAACAGTCCATGATAGAAGCTATTGTAATACTCCATCCATACAGTGATATCACTAACAGTCCATGAGAGAAGCTATTGTAATACTCCATCCATACAGACTTTACAGTGATATCACTAACAGTCCCTGAGAGAAGCTATTGTAATACTCCATCCATACAGACTTTACAGTGATATCACTAACAGTCCATGAGAGAAGCTATTGTAATACTCCATCCATACAGACTTTACAGTGATATCACTAACAGTCCCTATCAGAGAAAGCTATTGTAATACTCCATCCATACAGACTTTACAGTGATATCACTAACAGGCCCTGAGAGAAGCTATTGTAATACTCCATCCATACAGACTTTACAGTGATATCACTAACAGGCCCTGAGAGAAGCTATTGTAATACTCCATCCATACAGTGATATCAGTAACAGTCCCTGAGAGAAGCTATTGTAATACTCCATCCATACAGTGATATCACTAACAGTCCATGAGAGAGTAGCTATTGTAATACTCCATCCATACAGACTTTACAGTGATATCACTAACAGTCCCTGAGAGAAGCTATTGTAATACTCCATCCATACAGTGATATCAGTAACAGTCCCTGAGAGAAGCTATTGTAATACTCCATCCATACAGTGATATCACTAACAGTCCATGATAGAAGCTATTGTAATACTCCATCCATACAGTGATATCACTAACAGTCCATGAGAGAAGCTATTGTAATACTCCATCCATACAGACTTTACAGTGATATCACTAACAGTCCCTGAGAGAAGCTATTGTAATACTCCATCCATACAGACTTTACAGTGATATCACTAACAGTCCATGAGAGAAGCTATTGTAATACTCCATCCATACAGACTTTACAGTGATATCACTAACAGTCCCTGAGAGAAGCTATTGTAATACTCCATCCATACAGACTTTACAGTGATATCACTAACAGTCCCTGAGAGAAGCTATTGTAATACTCCATCCATACAGACTTTACAGTGATATCACTAACAGTCCCTGAGAGAAGCTATTGTAATACTCCATCCATACAGTGATATCACTAACAGTCGCTGAGAGAAGCTATTGTAATACTCCATCCATACAGACTTTACAGTGATATCACTAACAGTCGCTGAGAGAAGCTATTGTAATACTCCATCCATACAGACTTTACAGTGATATCACTAACAGTCGCTGAGAGAAGCTATTGTAATACTCCATGCATACAGACTTTACAGTGATATCAGTAACAGTCCATGAGAGAAGCTATTGTAATACTCCATCCATACAGACTTTACAGTGATATCACTAACAGTCGCTGAGAGAAGCTATTGTAATACTCCATCCATACAGACTTTACAGTGATATCACTAACAGTCCCTGAGAGAAGCTATTGTAATACTCCATCCATACAGACTTTACAGTGATATCACTAACAGTCCCTGAGAGAAGCTATTGTAATACTCCATCCATACAGACTTTACAGTGATATCACTAACAGTCCCTGAGAGAAGCTATTGTAATACTCCATCCATACAGACTTTACAGTGATATCACTAACAGTCCCTGAGAGAAGCTATTGTAATACTCCATCCATACAGACTTTACAGTGATATCACTAACAGTCGCTGAGAGAAGCTATTGTAATACTCCCTCTGTATGTTAATTTCCTTGCCTCCTGCGCTGTGATTGGATGCCAGGAAGCATGCCAGGAAATGCATTAAAATACTACCTTTAGATGGATCCAGGCTACAGAGGCGAGCGAGGCTATGCTGGAGAGGGGCTTGCATCCCAAATGGCCCCTCATATCTCCTATATAGTGCACTTCTTATGACCCCTGGAATAGATTGAACGTAGCTCAGAGATATAACATTCAAAATGGGTGAATTGTTCCTTTTTTTTTTTAAAGGAAACGATTTCAAACAGCGCATGAACCCAAGGGGTGTGACGTGATGCAGGAGGTGTTGCAGCCAGGAGGCTTCCTGTTAGAGTTAGCTGCTATTTCAGGAAGATTCGCACACCAAGGGATTTACATGGAAAGAAATAGCCTAAATAATGTCAGGTTGACAGGCCCTCATGATGTAATGGGAGGTATTAATGTCAGGTTGACAGACCCTCATGATGTAATGGGAGGTATTAATGTCAGGTTTACAGGCCCTCATGATGTAATGGGGGGTATTAATGTCAGGTTGACAGGCCCTCATGATGTAATGGGAGGTATTCATGTCAGGTTGACAGACCCTCATGATGTAATGGGAGGTTGACAGGCCCTCGTGATGTAATGGGAGGTATTAATGTCAGATTGACAGGCCCTCATGATGTAATGGGAGCTATTAATGTCAGGTTGACAGGCCCTCATGATGTAATGGGAGGTTTACAGGCCCTCGTGATGTAATGGGGGGTATTAATGTCAGATTGACAGGCCCTCATGATGTAATGGGAGGTATTAATGTCAGGTTGACAGGCCCTCATGATGTAATGGGAGGTTTACAGGCCCTCGTGATGTAATGGGGGTATTAATGTCAGGTTGACAGGCCCTCGATGTAATGGGAGGTATTAATGTCAGATTGACAGGCCCTCATGATGTAATGGGAGCTATTAATGTCAGGTTGACAGGCCCTCATGATGTAATGGGAGGTTTACAGGCCCTCGTGATGTAATGGGGGTATTAATGTCAGATTGACAGGCCCTCATGATGTAATGGGAGGTATTAATGTCAGGTTGACAGGCCCTCATGATGTAATGGGAGGTTTACAGGCCCTCATGATGTAATGGGGGGTATTAATGTCAGATTGACAGGCCCTCATGATGTAATGGGAGGTATTAATGTCAGATTGACAGGCCCTCATGATGTAATGGGATGTATTAATGTCAGGTTGACAGGCCCTCATGATGTAATGGGAGGTTGACAGGCCCTCGTGATGTAATGGGAGGTATTAATGTCAGGTTGACAGGCCCTCGTGATGTAATGGGAGGTATTAATGTCAGGTTGACAGGCCCCCATGATGTAATGGGAGCTATTAATGTCAGGTTTACAGGCCCTCATGATGTAATGGGAGCTATTAATGTCAGGTTGACAGGCCCTCGTGATGTAATGGGAGCTATTAATGTCAGGTTTACAGGCCCTCATGATGTAATGGGGGGTATTAATGTCAGGTTGACAGGCCCTCATGATGTAATGGGAGGTATTCATGTCAGGTTGACAGACCCTCATGATGTAATGGGAGGTTGACAGGCCCTCGTGATGTAATGGGAGGTATTCATGTCAGGTTGACAGACCCTCATGATGTAATGGGAGGTTGACAGGCCCTCGTGATGTAATGGGAGGTATTAATGTCAGATTGACAGGCCCTCATGATGTAATGGGAGGTATTAATGTCAGGTTGACAGGCCCTCATGATGTAATGGGAGGTTTACAGGCCCTCGTGATGTAATGGGAGGTATTAATGTCAGGTTGACAGGCCCTCATGATGTAATGGGAGGTTTTAATGTCAGATTGACAGACCCTCATGATGTAATGGAAGGTATTAATGTCAGGTTGACAGGCCCTCATGATGTAATGTCAGATTGACAGGCTCTCATGATGTAATGTCAGGTTGACAGGCTCTCATGATGTAATGGGAGGTTGACAGGCCCTCATGATGTAATGGGAGGTACTAATGTCAGATTGACAGGCCCTCATGATGTAATGGGAGGTTTTAATGTCAGATTGACAGGCCCTCATGATGTAATGGGAGGTTTTAATGTCAGATTGACAGACCCTCATGATGTAATGGAAGGTATTAATGTCAGGTTGACAGGCCCTCATGATGTAATGGGAGGTTGACAGGCCCTCAGGATGTAATGGGAGGTATTAATGTTAGGTTGACAGTCCCTCATGATGTAATGGGAGGTACTAATGTCAGATTGACAGGCCCTCATGATGTAATGGGAGGTTTTAATGTCAGATTGACAGGCCCTCATGATGTAATGGGAGGTTTTAATGTCAGATTGACAGACCCTCATGATGTAATGGAAGGTATTAATGTCAGGTTGACAGGCCCTCATGATGTAATGGGAGGTTGACAGGCCCTCAGGATGTAATGGGAGGTATTAATGTTAGGTTGACAGTCCCTCATGATGTAATGGGGGGTATTGATGTCAGGTTGACAGGCCCTCATGATGTAATGTCAGATTGACAGGCCCTCATGATGTAATGTCAGGTTGACAGGCTCTCGTGATGTAATGGGGGTTGACAGGCTCTCATGATGTAATGGGGGTTGACAGGCTCTCATGATGTAATGGGGGTTGACAGGCTCTCATGATGTAATGGGAGGTTGACAGGCCCTCATGATGTAATGGGAGGTATTGATGTCAGGTTGACAGGCCCTCATGATGTAATGTCAGGTTGACAGGCCCTCATGATGTAATGGGGGTTGACGGGCTCTCATGATGTAATGGGGGGTTGACGGGCTCTCATGATGTAATGGGGGTTGACGGGCTCTCATGATGTAATGGGAGGTTGACAGGCCCTCATGATGTAATGGGGGGTTGACAGGCTCTCATGATGTAATGGGGGGGTGACAGGCCCTCATGATGTAATGGGGGTTGACAGGCCCTCATGATGTAATGGGGGTTGACAGGCTCTCATGATGTAATGGGGGGTTGACAGGCTCTCATGATGTAATGGGGGTTGACAGGCTCTCATGATGTAATGGGGGGTTGACAGGCTCTCATGATGTAATAGGGGGGTTGACAGGCTCTCATGATGTAATGGGGGGGTTGACAGGCTCTCATGATGTAATGGGGGGGGGTTGACAGGCTCTCATGATGTAATGGGGGGGTTGACAGGCTCTCATGATGTAATGGGCGGGGGGGTTGACAGGCTCTCATGATGTAATGGGGGGGGTTGACAGGCTCTCATGATGTAATGGGGGGGTTGACAGGCTCTCATGATGTAATGGGGGATGTAATGGGGGTTGACAGGCTCTCATGATGTAATGGGGGTTGACAGGCTCTCATGATGTAATGGGGGTTGACAGGCTCTCATGATGTAATGGGGGTTGACAGGCTCTCATGATGTAATGGGGGTTGACAGGCTCTCATGATGTAATGGGGGTTGACAGGCTCTCATGATGTAATGGGGGTTGACAGGCTCTCATGATGTAATGGGGGTTGACAGGCCCTCATGATGTAATGGGGGTTGACAGGCCCTCATGATGTAATGGGAGGTATTAATGTCAGGTTGACAGGCCCTCGTGATGTAATGGGAGGTTGACAGGCCCACGTGATGTAATGGGAGGTTTTAGGTGCCCGTTTACAGACCTTTTACTTGGTGACTTCAAGGTGGTCAGTCAATAATGACCTCCGTAGAGAATGACTGCTAAGTGTGTTTTTATTGATCAGATCTAATAGTAGCATATGAGAGAGAGGGGCTGTGCCTTGGTACTGTACAGTGTATCGGGTCTAATGGGCTGTGCCTTGGTACTGGACAGTGTATCGGGTCTAATGGGCTGTGCCTTGGTACTGGACAGTGTATAGGTCTAATGGGCTGTGCCTTGGTACTGTACAGTGTATAGGTCTAATGGGCTGTGCCTTGGTACTGGACAGTGTATAGGTCTAATGGGCTGTGCCTTGGTACTGCACAGTGTATAGGTCTAATGGGCTGTGCCTTGGTACTGCACAGTGTATAGGTCTAATGGGCTGTGCCTTGGTACTGCACAGTGTATAGGTCTAATGGGCTGTGCCTTGGTACTGCACAGTGTATAGGTCTAATGGGCTGTGCCTTGGTACTGCACAGTGTATAGGTCTAATGGGCTGTGCCTTGGTACTGCACAGTGTATAGGTCTAATGGGCTGTGCCTTGGTACTGCACAGTGTATAGGTCTAATGGGCTGTGCCTTGGTACTGCACAGTGTATAGGTCTAATGGGCTGTGCCTTGGTACTGCACAGTGTATAGGTCTAATGGGCTGTGCCTTGGTACTGGACAGTGTATAGGTCTAATGGGCTGTGCCTTGGTACTGTACAGTGTATAGGTCTAATGGGCTGTGCCTTGGTACTGTACAGTGTATAGGTCTAATGGGCTGGGAAATGAAGCTTTCATGTCCTGCTTTTCCATAAGCTTCTATGTCTTCCACTCCATCGCTTGTTACACCAGGAACAGACCCATAAGCAACATCCATCTGATGAGGAAGAGATGTGGTAAGGAAACGGTTCAAGGGGATTGGATCAGATTGTTGTATGGGGTTAAACATCGCTGTAGGAGGTTAAACATCGCTGTAGGGGGGTTAAACATCGCTGTAGGAGGTTAAACATCGCTGTAGGGGGTTAAACATTGCTGTAGGGGGTTAAACATTGCTGTAGGGGGTTAAACATTGCTGTAGGGGGTTAAACATTGCTGTAGGGGGTTAAACATCGCTGTAGGGGGTTAAACATCGCTGTGGGGGGTTAAACATCGCTGTGGGGGGTTAAACATCGCTGTGGGGGGTTAAACATCGCTGTGGGGGGTTAAACATCGCTGTGGGAGGTTAAACATCGCTGTGGGAGGTTAAACATCGCTGTAGGAAGCATGGACATTGACCTGAGCTGACCTTGGGGATTGGATCAGATTGTTGTAGGAGGTTAAACATCGCTGTAGGGGGTTAAACATCGCTGTAGGAACATTGGACATTGACCTGAGCTGACCCTGTAGACTCCAGCTGCTGCATGTACAGTAAAATAAGCAGACATGAGTTGTAGGCCCACAGCCTGGCCATCTGCCGACAGATCCACAGGCCCACAGCCACAGGCCCACAGCCTGGCCATCTGCCGACAGATCCACAGGCCCACAGCCTGGCCGTCTGCCGACAGATCCACAGGCCCACAGCCACAGGCCCACAGCCTGGCCATCTGCCGACAGATCCACAGGCCCACAGCCTGGCCGTCTGCCGACAGATCCACAGGCCCACAGCCTGGCCATCTGCCGACAGATCCACAGGCCCACAGCCACAGGCCCACAGCCTGGCCATCTGCCGACAGATCCACAGGCCCACAGCCTGGCCGTCTGCCGACAG